>NW_008609177.1:0-63560 GCF_000691845.1 Merops nubicus
TTGAACATGAGGAGGGAAAGCAGCAGATGGGAGAGGTCAGGACTTGTGTCCTTCCACCACCAACACCATGATGCAGAAAATGCTCTTCTGGAGTTCTGGAAAAAGGAGAGCCATCCCAGTGGTGGTTCTCCCACAAGTATCAGTCAGATTTGGACACTAGCCCTGCAAATTAGTCAGCATGAATGAAACCTAATAACTCAGCCTGATGTCCAGAACTTAGTCAGGGTCACAATAGCCACAGAAATAGAAAACAAAGATAGTAGAAGTATATGGAGATGCAGAGAGAGGGACACGGATGTTTTTTCCATGGGGTGATCTACTCCAGAGATCACAGACCAGATCACTGAAGTCCTTTCCCAAAAATCAAAATTCTCAGTCAACCAGGAGTTGGTTGTGGGAACAGATGCTGAGTAAAGGAGGGGATTAATCTGCAGATCCTCCTCAAACTCTATGTTTCACTGCCAAGCACAGTTGGTCTCAACTAATGCCTCTGGACCTTGGGAAAGAGGATTTTGCATCACCCCAGACCACACAAAGGAACTGGAAGCAAGGAGGGAAGGAACAAAAGGTCTCCTTACTTGGGTTTTGCCCCTTTCCATCCCCCCTAGGAGCTGAAGGATGGTGACAGAGAGGAGAAGACAGACAGAACAAGTGGCCTGGACTGCACACCTCCCTGTTCTTCACCCATTTCTGCACAAAACCAAGGCCAGCACCACTACAGTGGGAGTGGACGTGGGCAGCAGGGAGAGCTTTGGATGCCCACAGGTGGCTTAAGTCTGGCTGTGCCCAGCCCCTGGGTGGCACATTGTCCCTTGCACAGGTGGCAAAAAGGACACAGCAAAGCCACTGGACTCCAGAGGACGCTGCTGACCTGCCTTTCAGCCAGCTCCCCAGACACTGCCTCAAAATCTTCACACCCCTACACAATGAAATCTGGCACCCATCTCCCTCACTTAGCCCTTGCTGGGGACAACGAGCACGTCAGCTCTCTCTGACCCACTTTGAAGTCACTGCATTTGATTTCAAGGGCAGAAAATCAAGGTGAGCAACAAAGAGCTTCCTGAGAACATGACTCCCCTCCATTTGCTGGGCTGGCTGGCAGGTGGGCAGACAGGACAGGCTGCTAATGGAGGGAGCAACCATGTGTCTCCAGACCTTCTGTGGAGGGGAAGAGATGAGAAATGGCAATTTCTGCCACTGTTGAGGCCAGCAGTGGTCTCCTGAGACAGCTCTGCCACAAAGCACTTTAATCCAACAGTGCATTTTTCTTGCTTTTGGTGACTTGTGGGCAGGGGTCAAGGATGGATCTATATGCTCACCACAGCCTCACTCCTTACTCTGCTTTCACCTCCATAAAGAAAACACTTTCCAGCATCCCAAGGTGCAAGTTCCAGATCACAAACTCATTCCCTTCCATTCCTACAATCCTCTAGCTGGGGAAGGCTACATTAGTTTTTACTGAAGTGCTGAAAAATCGTGGCAATCTCTGACATCTTTATCAGTCCTGGCAGAAGGATGCTGGAGCCAGGAAGGGAGACTGCGGGTGCCCAAAGAGCTCTGCTGTGTGCCTGTGGGAAGTCACTATAGCAACAGAGGAGGGGGACAGCCCTCAGCAGCCAGGCAGCACAAAACAGGGACCAGGAGGGGAAAAAAAAAGGACAAAAACCCAACACAAACACCACCAGCCACCCTCACTGCATAGAGCAGACCCAAAAAAACCCCAAACCTGGCTGTTTAGAAATGCAAAACTGCCAACAGTGGAAGAAAAAAGTCTTTAGGGAGGTGGAATGGGGGTGGGGAATAATAAAATCAGCTCTAATGGTTTCTCCCAGCTGTCATCAGGGATAAATCTGCTACTGTCAAGGTCTTGGGATGAGTGACTCCCTGACCCCAGAGCCAGGACACTGTGTGTAATGCCTGCACCAAGAGCCAAGAGGGAACTCCACTGCCTGGATCCTGCCTCCAGTCAGGGGAATGCTTCTTATTATTCCAGGATGTGACAACTCTCCACAACTTCAGACTCCATCTGGAGCCACTGCTCGATTTGGAAGGAGACTATCAAAACAAATGCTAAAAACTGCAGCAAGAGACCATTTTAAAAATAAACATGATTAAAATAAAATTGCAGCTAATAAGACAATTAAAAAAAGGAAGCAAAAAATTAGAAATGTACTTGGAGAAAAAGAAAAAAAAGAAACAACTATTGCACTGATTGACTAATTTCCAAGCCCTAACCAGGCTGTGGGATGGCAACAGGAGCCACAAGCACACACCACTTTTGGAGAGCAAACACACGAGCTCTGAGCAATTAAACCACTGCTTCTGCAGACACAACCCTGGAGAGAGAGAGCAAATGATTTCCCCCAGAAGCTCCATCAGTGGCAGTTCCCCTCTCTCAGCAGAGACTGCTCCCAGGGCTGCTGCAGGGCTTTGCACACTCTCTCAGCAGAGCTGCAGGCAGGACCTTGGCTCAGTGGAAGCAGCAGACTGTGACAGTCCAAAGCCACCTACCTTCTGCAGGATGGTGTGGGACATGGAGGCGTTGGCATGGACGATGATGGTGGCTGTTTTGTCATCTCTGATCTCTTTCAGGAGGGGGGTGGGATCCCGGCTGTCATCCAGCATCCGGACCGACAGAGTGTCCTTGGAAATGAGGAACTGACGGAGCAGCTTCTCTAGGTTTAAAAGGCCTTCAGAGAAAAGGGAGGAAAAAAACCAACACATCTTCAAGGTTTATGCTTGGTTCCAAAACCACTTCTCCCATGGCCCACAGCCATCCCCAGCAGGCAGCAGTTCTGGGCCCAGGCACTGCAAAGGAAAGGATTTGGGGCTGCGGCACAGGGCAAGGGGGAATGGGAAATGCTGGAGCTGCTCCAGCTCTTCTCCAGACACAAAGTGGCTCCCCAAGGCTCCTTGGGAAGAGTTATGATATAACACAAATTTGCTCAGGACTCCAGAGTCCAGACAAATTCTCCATTATCTTCCTGCATGCAGGACTGCTCTGGTTATCACTGGAGATGGCTGGATTCCTCCTCCTAAGCTTTTCCATGACTAGCTCCCAAACTAAGTGCCCTGCAAGGCACAACTTAACACACTTTGGAGTGCTCTGATGAGGAGCAGTTATCTTCCAAGGGCCTGTGCCCCTGAGGATGGAAAGCTCTGCTGAGAGTCAAAGAAGGGATCACTGCAAAACCACGTTGGGTCTACATTCAAAAATCCTTTTAAAAAATTGTGAGTATGATCCTACCACAGTGCAGTGTGGACTGGGGATTTCTAGAGCAACACAGAACCAGCCAAACCAACCAGCATATTTGGTCCTTTATGGAAAAATAAAGTAAAAAAAGTAAAGAAAAATAGAGTAAAGTAGGACAAAGTTCACAGTCCAGTAGCACCATCACTGGGCAAGGTCTCTGGGGACTCTTCCACCTCCAGGACAAAGCCCTCCTCCCTTTTTCTGCCTTGCCATCTGCATTTCTGTCTCCCTTGTGCCCCCAGTGAGCCCTCCAAGTACACAGCACAGCCCCTCCACCTCCTCGGGCAGCATCTGGACACTGTCAACCAGGTTCCTTCCAATGCAGCTTCCTTGATGTCTAATAAGACACCAAAGCTCCTGCTGCAGCTTTTCTTAGTCAAGAATATTTGATAGAGTCTGTCTCTTCTAGCCAGCTGCTGGAAACAACCTCCTGTCAAGTTTGATTGACCAGGGACCACAAGATGCAATCGTCAGCCAGACACAGAGAGCTAGTGTGGCCACACAACCCATCCTACAGAAAGACAACACCAAAGGGAGGGGGAAAGCTGAGCTGAAGGAAGCCAAAAAGAACCACTGGCAGTGGGGCATGCTCAAGTCAGAGCTCTACTCTTAACATAACCAGACTTTTGACTGCATGAAACTGCTCATTCAGCAGGGCAGGGGCTGGGGAAGCAACACAATGTGTTCTGATGCTGCTTTCAAGGACTCCCAGCACTTCACAAAGGTAACAAAGCAGTGCTTTAAAAGGGATAGCTCTGAGATGAGGAGCCTCTCACTCTCAGACAGAGTTTGTCAGCACGCTGAGTTTGCACAATGCATTCACCTCTCATCTTGTCTCTGAGTCCAGGTAGGAACTCAGCAAGGGACTAGGAAAAGAGTCATGGCCAGGACTTCTCTGGATCATACTAGCTTCTTTTTAATTCTTTAATTCACTCTGTGTCCAGGACTCATGGACTAGACCTCACCTGAATACCCTTATGTGCCAGCACAACTGAACAGTAAATGTTATAAGTCCTCCATTTATCTTTTCAAAGTTTATTTTCACCTCATTCCACATCTGCAAGGGACCAGACAGGCTGCTGCAAGTGACAGTGCTGAGAACACCAAGTTTACTTATAAAGCTAGTCAAGTGCTCTTAACCTCTGCTGCAGTTTGGAGGCAGCAGATTTTTCTGGGATGAGTTATAAGTCTTGCATTCAAAAAGAAGACATGTAAACTTACCCTTTTTTTTCCCCCCCCCCCACCATTGAGCTACATTTTGTGCTTGGCTTTGGACAGACCTGAAGGAGGAGGGAAAGCTGCACTACTCTGCACAGCACTGTGCTGGTGGGAGAAGTCCAGACAGACACCATGACCTGACTTGCAAGGGGACAGAAATTCACATAAAGGCATAAGCATCTGGAGGGAAATCTTCAGCTGTCCCCTTTGGAAATGTGCCTTTCCTATTTAATTTCCTGCAGAAATAAAATTAGATCCTGCTCCTTCGTGTCAAAGGTTGGGTATCTCAGCTCTAAGTTAATCTTGCAGACTGGAGAGCATCCCTCTGCCAAGTGCTGTGAGTTTGTGCTTCACAACAGACCCTCAGCTTCCTCTTCCTCCTTCTCTTTGCTGACTGCACCTCTGCTGCTGCCTCATCCTCCAGCACACAGCTCACTGGGGCCCTGGCCTCTGTGGTGGGGAAGGCAGAGCCCAGCTCCCAAGTTTCTAAAGCACATCAGGCACAGAGAGGAGAAATGGGACCAGAGAGAAAAAATGAAGCATTTGATCTCCTCCTCTGGCTGGAGGAAATTATCATTCCCAGCACGTCAGATCCTACCTGTAGCCTCCTCAGGCCTCCTGCTTGTAGCTCCTCGTGCCAGCTGGAGGGAAGCCTCTATTACCTGAAGAGATTCCCCTCTGTTTGGTGACGAGAGGCTGTGAGATGCTGCTGCTGCTGACACACTGGCTCTTCAGAAGGGATAAGGGCTTGCAGACCTCTCCTGGCACCTCTGAGGGGAGGCCCACCGTGCCCAGAGAGGCTGCCAGGCACGTGCTGCTTGAACAGTCCTACAGGGACCATCTGACACACCGAGGCAGGTCAGTGGTCTGAGCTGGCCTAAATTCATTGACTTTTGAGGGCCATTTTCTGCTCCTGTCATAAGAAATTACCACCAGTCTCCAGAGGAAGGATGTGACTCCTTCCAGTGACAGCACGAGTGTGACAGGGTAGGACCCAGGAGTCCTATCACACAGCCTCATATTAAGCCCAAAGAGCTACAACTTCCCCTCCTGGGATCCAAATAACAGCATCCCTCAAACCAGCATTTGCTCACCGATGAGCAGACAGCTCATTTACTCCCCTGATTTTTCTCCAGGGAACCTTCTGAAAGCCCAAAATGCCTCCAGTTAGTTCTTTAAGGATTGTGCTTAGGAGCCCTGCTTGTCCTAAGGGAAAATGAGGGGTGGTGCTCCTGCAAGAAGCTGGATTGTGCCTTCCCTGCACTCCACCCTAGCCAGAGCATGCTGTGCTCAAAGCCTAGCTCAGGCCAGGTCCTTAGCAAGCACAAAGAGCAGGATCCATGAAAGGCACCTGTCCTTCTGCTTCCCTGGCTCTGAGGAGGACTCCAGTTGCACAGCACATCCTGTGTACTGAGTTCTTCAGGAACACCAGAGTGCAGCCAACCAGACTGAGGCAATTAAAAGGGGTTTATTCTGATTTTTGATTTGTTTCCCAAGCTTTTGAACCAGTTAAATCAAGAATCTATTCACACCAGGGGGGTATGAATAATCCCATGGGAGGCACCTGCATGGTTTTGGCACAGAATGAGGAGAAGGGCAGGGGTGTCCAGTGGTTTGTGTGTGTGCTCTGTGCCTGGCAGCAGCGTGAGGACAGAGCTGTGAGCATGCTGCACGGCAGGTGAGAACACCTCATTATCTTCTCCTCTTATTTTTGCTTTCCTCCCTTTTGCTTAAGGTTAGACAATGAATAATTCCAGCACTAGAAGTCACGTAGGAGACCATTTGCATGATTTTAATTGTGTAATTTGGGGTGAGGTCCTCTGCTGGGGTAAATCTGAGCATGCTTAATGAAGGCAATTTACTGACTGACATCAGCTAAAGATGGGATCTCCTCAGGGTACATTAAGCAAGAAGAAAAGGCAAAAACACTCTTATTCCTTCTGTCCCTATGCAGGGGTCTGCCACAGCTCTGTGTTACTAGCAGAGCTGGGGCTGTGAAGTTCCCAGGGCTAGCTGGAAAGGATGCTGGCTTTCCTCTGTACCCAGCCCCACGCTGAGAGGCTGCTAAGCTCCTGCCAGCACCCCCAAAACTCTCACTGGGCCCACCTGCCCTTTCAAAGCCCCTCCCCTAGGCTTGTTTGCAGGGCTAATGAATCTGGGCACAGGATAATTAAAGCAGAACAGACGTGGCTGCTGCAGACCAACTCCCCCCCTCCACGCTGACCTGAGAAAGCAGAGGAGACACTTGGCTCTCTCCAAGCCCTGTGGTGCAGAGCCTGCTCCTGCCACGTCAGGAGAGCTATGCTGAGATGGATATGGCCTTGCTGAGGTGAATGTTCCAGCATCCAGATGCACAATTACCACAGATGTATGGCTGCAGAGCCCGAGAGGGTGTGCAGCCTATTGACTATTAATCAAGTCCTGTTTTTAGGCCACAAGCTGCACGTGGGTTTGGGAAAGACATATTTCAAAAAGCTTTACTGGCCTAAAATAGTCTCCAGAAACAAGCCCAAGCCTTTTTTTTTTTCCCCTTCATTTCAAAAACCCATCTGTGCAAGCAGAACACTCTTCAGATTGTCAAACAGAAGGCTGGCAAGTCTCTCCCCATCCCCTTTTCCTGCTTTAACACCTCCACGGGGCAAAAGGGTGGAAAATCTGCCCTGCAGGTCTCTGCTTTTTTGGGCTGCTGCCACCCAAAGAGACCCTGCCCCCAGAACCAGGGAGCCTCTCCAACAGGCACCCAACACCCAGGAGACAGAAGAGAAGGCCGTGGGAGCAGAGGGGCAGCCTGGCAGTGACTTACATTCAGCTTTGGCACAGATGAGGCAGGCAGTGGTGCAGTTGAAGAAGTTGAGGATTCCTGCCACGGCCACGCTGATGTCAGTGTTGCTGGGATGCAGGTTGAGGGTGGTGAATCGCTGGAGCTGCAGCTTCAGGAACTCCTCTGGTGCCACTTTGAAGTGAGGAACCTAAGTGGGGCGGAGAGGAAAGAAAACACAGTTAAAGAGAAAGAAAACAAGCAAGAAAAACGACTAAATCCACCATAAAGGACCTTTGGTGGGAAATGTCCAGCAGGCAGAAAGTGAAATATTCCAGTAAAACTTCAGAAGCATCACTGGAGTGAAGAGAGGAGGGTGGGATTTGTGCCAGAGCAGAGGGAAATCATTATCACAGCAACAAGGAGCCACGGGAAGGAGTGGATCAGGAAAAGTCTTGCTGAGCCACTCAGAGAAAGGCAACGAGGGCTGTGATTACAGCCTGGGAAACCACTCTGGATGAGTTCAATCTAATTAGCCTGGGCACTAATTGGAGCTGGGCTCGTGCTTTGTTTGGGGCTTGGTGTTCCAGGTAAACGTGGGGATGCTTTGCAGGCAGGCAGGGAGTCACACAGTCCCTGCTGGAGCCCCCTGGGCTGTGTGCTGGAGGGATGCAGTGCCACAGACCCACCTCTGCCTGCAGCACCCCTTTGTCACCAGGTAATTAGGGTTGATGAAGGGAAGAACAAGATGACCCTGTGCTGGCAAGGCTCAGGAGAGAGCCCACAGATGCTCCAGCCTGCAGCTTTGAGCTTTTTTGGATCAGCAGAGGGGTAGCAGGTGGCCATCCAGCAGGAAAACACCAACAGGATCCTAACCCTGAGCCCTACATCGTGCTGTGCTTGCTGTTAATACAGCCCAGCAGGAGGAGGGAGTGGGAATTCCCAGGGAATTTGGGGAAGGGGGAGCACGGGGGCAGCCTGAGGGCCCCCCAGAGGCAGTGCTGCTGCACACTTTGCTAGTTAGTGTAGAGGCAACCAGTGGGCAGACACATCAAGCTCAGACACCTGGGGTTTGGCCAAATACTAAGGAATATCATTTTCCTTTTGCTAAGTGAGTTATTTGGAAAAAATAGAAGACAGAGGAAGGGAAACATCTGCTTCAACTTCATTAGAGGAGTGTCAAGTCCTCTTCTCCCCCATTATTAGTCCTTCCAGAGGCTATCATCCCGTGCCTCCCATCTCTCTGCTCTCAGGAAGGGCTATTAGGGGGTTGTGATGGCTGCTTTATTGACAGCATAAGCTGTTTGGTTAGCAATAGGCAAGTTAAAGAGTAATAAGCAGCTATCTGCCTCCATTTCACTTGTTGCAGGTTCTGTTAAGAGGAGAGAGGCAGACTGGAAGCAAAAGGCAAATTCCTTTAACCAGAGCAGACAGAGCAGCTCCAGTACAAACATCCTGATCACTACTGGGAGCCAGGAGGAGTCTGAGACTTGCAGCAACGACCTCTGCCAGAGAAGAGAGAGATGCAACCAGAAGTGAAGGCAGCCACTGCCAGGGCAGCTCCTGCAAGTGCCCAGAGCTGACCCTGGCCCTGGCTCAGACCTCACTTACAGACCATCCTCTCCTCTCCAACACCCCTCCCCAGAGAGAAGGGAAGGGAATCTTTGGGCCAAAGGCACTAGAGGGGCAACAGGTTCATCCCCCAGTTTTATTGCAGGCTCCTGTGGAATACCAGGCCAGTCATCCCACCATCTGGTGCCTCCGTGGTGAAATGGTGACACTCTTGACCTGAGGGATGGCTCCAAGTACCACAGCTCTGGTTGGGTTGCTGTCTCACGTTCAACACAGCAGCACCAACTGATGCTGCTGTGGTATAAATCACAGGGAGCTACTGCAGGTTTACAGGACTAAAAGGGCAGCTGAGATCAAGCCTGAGAATCAAATACTTTAGAAGTGCACTAGCACTCACCTTTCATTTCTGAACAAAAAATGAAAAATAAAAAATGAACAGACTTAGATCAGAGTCTTGGACTGAATATGAATTTCAGGAGAAAATCTCTGGCAATCTGTTACTGCAGAGTTGCCTTTCCCTGGGATGCAGCACATGCCTGGGACATTTAGCTGGAGAAAGCACTACAAAATAGTCTCCAGAGACCCATCCTGCTGCAGCCCAAAGCGCTGGGTCTAAAGCATCTCTTCAAACCCTTCTGAATCTCAGGGAACAAAGAACAGCAGTCATTTGTGAATGCAAGTTATTTACACTGCTCAGTTCCAGGCACTCCTCTCTTCAGAGGCTGGGCTCCAGAGAGAGACCACTAAATGGCTCCGAGATGTTATCTGGCTTTAAAAGGATGAACTATGAGAAGAGAACTCAATTTCTTTCCCCGTGAGCTGAGCCAGATCACTGTGAGATGGTTCAAGGCTTATAAAATATTAAATCAGGCACATAGTCTGGCCACAGATAAAAAGGGTTTGGATTCATGGAACAGCAACAGAAAGGGGTGCAGCTTATCAACTGTGTGCACAAAGTCACATCACACCCAGGAACTTGGGCCTGGCCATGCATCTGCCAGGGCAAGCTGAGGTTCTTGCACCCTTCAGTCAGTGGGGCTGTGGTTCACGTTGGTGTTGCATGTCAAGGAAGCTGAAGTAGAAGGTGATGCAGATGAAAACAAGGACAAGGTAGGCAGAAAAGAGAGAGGAAGTGGAAAATGAAGAAGCTGCAAGAAGATGTGCATTAGGAAAAGAGGCAATAAACCAGTCTGCCCACTCTGCCCATCAGAAGCCATGGCAGAGGAGGTGAGATGAGTACAGCAAGTCACCTCTACCAGGATGTCCTGGAGTACCACAGACAGGTCCCTCCCTGCCCCTGGGGTGATGTCCCTGCTCTGCCTTACAGCTGGGACATGAGGACAGAACACACCAGGAACAACGAGGCTCGTGGGCATCAGCTGGAGAGGGTTTGGGGAGATGGGCAGAAAGGAGAAGTGTGCACAGACAGAAATGAGGCCTTAGAAACAGAGCACTAGACTTGAAGCCTGCAAGAGGCAGAAGCAGGCAAGGGAGAAGGCAGCACAGGGCAGAGCTGGAGGCTGCAGAGAGCTGTGCAGCTGTAGCTGGGGCTTGGCGTAGATGCAACAGTCCCAGATGAAACCCTTCAGGGCTGCATAAAACCTTTCTGGATGGGATCTGCACAGGAGGCATTGCTGCCTGATAGAGTGGTGAATTAAAAACCTCATCCTTACTACATCACCAGCAAAGGCTGTGCTCCCAGGGAGCCTGGGCAACAGGCAGCACTGCTGCAACCAGAGCCCACCAAGAGCTTCTTCAGTTTGTAGGACAGCGTGCAGAAGGCAGGGCTGGGGAAGGGGTCAGGACCTCTGTGGTGTCCCTTACCCATGGGGGGTGGCTGCTGTCACCCCAGATCTGCCATGAGACACCCAGAGAAAGGAGCCAGGGCTTCTGCATGATCCTCCCAGCCCCAGGCAGTGTCAGGAGTGAGGGTGCTGGGGCCAAGTCAGTCAGCACGAGGGCACAGACTTACTCCAACATGCAACCTTCCAACTTACCTCTTTCTCCCCACAGATATTGCTGATAATAGAGCTCGAGGCTGGGCTGGAGGAAGGTCCCAGGACGCCTACCACACCTTTTGGGAGGATCTGGCACACTGTGGGCACCAGAGAGAGGAAACATGCATTAGACTTCATCCTCCATTTCCAGCAGACAGTCATTCTTACAGTACCTGCTGCACCCTGCTAAGGACACAGTCCTGTCTCCTTCCTACAACATACTCCCTGTCATTTATGCCCCCCCCAAACCCCTCTGTAGCACTGTCACCATGCCTCTGACACCCTCCTCTGTCTTTCCCCAGCCTTTCTAAATGCCACCTGAACTCTGGCCAGAGCCCTGGTATCATCTCTGGCTCTGAACTGGGGTCTCTCTCTCATAACAACCTTTTTTTTGGCCTCATCTGCTATTCTCCAAGATAAAACCTTCACTAACATTTATGGAAGATGCTAATCACAGCAATGACCTAGCTTCAAAGCATCATCAGCTAGCAGCAAACAAACTTGGAGGAATTTGTTCCCTCATCCTCTGCAGAGCTCAGTGCTAATAAGGATTGTATTACTGGCTTTAATTTCTGGGTTTTTCTGGTACTAGCTAATCTTCTGGCTCCATGCCACCAAGGTTAGCAGAACAATAAAAAGACCCTGACGAAATGAAGAAGTTAAATCCCTTCCCCTCAAGCTCCCTGGGCTAAACTGCAACCTTTTGCCCTTTTAATTCACAGCCCAAATTTAGCCAAATGGCACTCCAAGGGCTACCCCAGCTGGTGGCACCTCCTCGCTGCTGTCCTATCGACCACATTGCTCCTGCAGAGCAGCTCGTGCAGGCAAAGCCTCATTCCCCAGGCTCCAAAAGGCTCATCTGAACATGTGCTGGCCATGGCTAACTCCAAAAAGCCAGACCTGCCCCAGCATCCATCGACCACATTACTCCTCCAGAGCAGCTTGTGCAGGCAAAGCCTCATTCCCCAAACTCCAAAAGGCTCATCTGAACGTGTGCTGGCCATGGCTAATTCCAAAAAGCCAGACCTGCCCCAGCATCACCACACACTCAGCTCCTTCCCCCCCTGACAAAGCTGCATTTGCTCAACAGGCATCAAGTGACTGTGTTGTGAAGAAAGAGGATACTACAGGGGAGAAAGGGGGCCCCACAACTACTTATCAGTTCTGGCAAGAGCAGCCTCACGACATATTCATAGGGAAAACCTAAGCCCCCATATCACAAAGCTGAGATTTTAAAGATAGGGCTTCTTCAGTATCAAATGGATGGTCTGTTTCAGAGCACCATCCTCACTGCAGGTCCCTGGCTTACATGTCAGACAAGCTTTTGTGATGGCTGGAAAATGTTATCTAGGTTCAGAAGCTGTAAAAAGGACCTATAAAAAGTCAAACCAGAACATACTCTTTGTAGTGAAGGGAATTTTCACCACCCCATCTGTTGTACTACAGAACAGAAAAGGTTTTCTATCAACTTCAAGTCTTTAAATCAAGGCTGGCCACAAAACAAGAGCCTGTAGTGTGCTGGGGTTTTTTGGACCAGCCAGCTGTGGGGCTGAGCATAGTGTTCAGCCAGTGAGTGTCTACAGTCTGTTTCCTGCAGAAGACAAGGTCATCTCTGGCCTTAGACTCCCTAAGTCTCCACAGCCTCATGATGGGAATAGGAGGCCAAAAGCAGAGGACTTAGTTTGTCACTTGAGGGAACTGGTTTTACTTCTCTCCAAGTGCCAGTGCAGGAAAAACCTCATCTACTACTAGGTCCCTAGGCACACTGATTGCTCTGACTTCTTACAGAAAGGGCCAATGATATGCAAACATCTTCTCTTGGGCTTTCCTCCCTTCCATGCTCTCTCACCCTCTACCATCTCCATCTGAATGATATTTTTCTGCAGCATCTTCAAAGGAATCCAGTCCTTGCTTTTCCTCTGTGCTTAAAAACCTACAGGCACTTACACCTCTTCAGAAGATCCTTTTTAAATAAGAGCACCAGCAATTTGAAAACCCCACATGCTATCTCAGCAGCACTCCTCAGTCCCTCCCAGCTGCAGCAGACCCTTCCAGTACTCTGCAATTCAGCACCTGGGAGGAAGGAGCTGCTCCAAGTCCTCTTTATCCACAGGTCATTAGGGCAAAAGTCCCAGGGGGAGATGAGCTGTGCTCACAGGGGAAAGTTTGGTGAGCACTTTTCTCCTCATCTCTGGTATCAAGAAGCAAAAGTGGGTTAAGTAGTCATAGCAACAGAGTTGCAACAACTGTCAGAAACAAGAGACCTGGCTTATCACTTCAAGGGGCAAACATCCCCTTCAAAATTAAGGAAAATGAATGGAAACAAAGTGGAGGTGCCCGAGGCAAAGGTTTCAACCACATTTGTACAGCTCCTTCTCTTGTCATCCACACACATTTCCTATTGCAGAACATTTCCTGATGCTGTTAGTCTCCACAGGGGAAAAGGCACCACGTAAGCTATATGCTCTGCAAGACACATTTGTGATTGGTGCAAACTCAGTTACCTCTGCCCAAGACCGTGCAGAATTCACTACCTCAAGAAATACAGAGCACTGAAGTGAAGTAGCTCTCCCATTATATATGGATGTGCATCCACTGAGCCATGGCCAGAAAGAGCCTTTCACCTCCTGGGAGCTCAGGGCACTTGGTGAGCATTCATTTGAGCTCTCCCTGTTCAACACAGGGCTGAGAGCCTCCATCCCTGGTGCAGAACACAGCCCTGCTCTCACTGCATACAGATACCTGGTACAAAGGGGTTCAAACAGCAGGCAAAGAAAACTCCTGCCTCTAACTGAACAGGCAGGGAAGGCACACAATTACCTCTGTGTTTCTGTGATTGCAAAACACAGAGGACCTGCAATGCCAGGGACTGGTGAGGATGAACTCTCCTACAGAAACACCAAGTGCAGAAGCAGATGGCATTACAGAGAGCACAGCCTGCACCGTGGTTCCAGGACTGCTCCCTGCAGCATCCTTCATGCTTCTTAACAGGAACCTGCAGCCAGAGCAGGCTCAAATATCAGCTCCAACAGGATCACAAAAACGGTGGGACAGGGACTAGCACATCTGAGCCAATGTCACTGAAAGGACTTATCAGGCACTTGGAAATATTGGTGTGAATAAATAAAAATTTAAAAGCCTCCAGTTGCGTGCTTGCCGTGGCTGCTGACCTGCCCCGAGATGTTTGGATTAACAACAGAAAGAAGCTTAAAAGACCAGATGACATGATAGGGGACAGGGTGACAAATAGAAAATCTGTCCCTCCCTGGACATCAAAAGGAATAAGGTGTTTTAGATAAAGGCATGATTAAACAAGGCATTTTGGATCTCCATAAAAGGAGCTGAAACATCAAACGCAAAGAGAGAACAGGCTTTATTTATAAGAGCAAAAGAAGTTCTACCCGTAACCTTTCACTGCCAACTCATTCCAAAACAGAGGACTTTACAGATGTTGCATGCAGGAACAGCCAGTGTTTGTCTCCATTCATATAGAAAGCTCAAAGAGCAAACCAGCCACGAATGTGATTAAGACTGACTCATATTTTACCTGCTATATCAATTGTAATTTTGTGGCCCCCTGACAGTAAGATGCATGAATTAGTCAGGAGGAAAAAAAAAAGCTCAACACTTAAAAAAAAAAAAGCTAACTCTCAAAAAGACTTTCTTCTCTTGAAGCACTAATTGTACATGGAACATCAGTGATGGGGTGTAATCACAGCATTCCTACATCAGTTGGCTAAGCATGCTGGCTGTGATATTTCAGGGTGATTCAAAGGGCGTGAAATTTAAGAACAGTATTAAACAGATGTATAACAGCTTTGCAGTCAGAGGTTAAAACATCTAAACTGCTTTTATTAATATTATGTGTGATAACAAATATCAGTGCCGTATTAAAGCTGAGAAGGCAGACATCTGAAAGTCATGAAAGCCTTGAAATTTAAGTTAGAAGGATCTGATTCTCCTCTGTAACCAGTATAAATCAAGAATAACTTCAGTGACATTAATAGCAGAGCCATGCAGAATCCAGATTTTTTCCTTCTGTAAGAAATGCTTCAAGACATTTTTCACTTTGAAGAAAAGGCAAATAATACACTACAAAATGATGTGAATACTCACTTCACCAAAATCAAATCAGTTTGCTCTGATTTCTACATTTTACATTCTATGAGAACCAAGTCAAGGAAACAAAGAAAGTCACCTCAAGGTGGAAATGTGAAATGGAAGATTGCCTCTTCCTCACTAATCCCATTCCCATGTTCTCCCCAAACACTATGTTTGCTGAAATCAACAGTTTCTTGCATAATACTTCATTCCCAGCAAATTAGTATTCTGCTTGAAAACCAGAATAATTTCTAAGCAGTGTTACAGGGGGGCAAGTGAGAAAGAAATCCTGCTCACGATGGTTACCACAGCTCTGGGGTCACTTGGCAATCGAGCCCGTTTCCCGAGCAGAGTTAAATAACAGAAACACTGCTGCACACAGAGAAAGGAAAAAGAATGGAACAAAACATGGGGCTGGTTCTTCCACAGACACAGAAGGCTCAGGCAAGTAAGCCTTTTTTTCCCTCATTTCCTAGGAAGCTTGCTGGGAGATTTGGGATACTTTTGGGGGCAAACTGGGAATGCACTTGGAAACCTCAGCAGTCTCCATCCTTCTGCAGGGTCTGAGACTGGATTTTGCCTGTTTTTTTTTCCCAGATTTGCCTATTGCTGTGCCAGGTGAGGGTAAAAAGTAGGATGGGCACAATCCCAACTGGATGGAAGAGGCTAAGAAAATGTTGAAAGAGATAAAGGCTCCTTAAAGGTGGAGAAGTGCCCTTTTAAATGGTCCCTGTGATGCTGCATGTGATGATCTTCATCTAGACTGCCTCACGGGTGACAGGCTCTATAAATAGACACACAGGTACTTGCTGAAATGCACTTTATTAACTGAACGCTTCTATAAATAATGCACAGGCTAATTCAGGAAATGAGGGAGTGATCTGCTGATCTCACAGGCCTCCTGAGCCCCTTCTGCCAGTCCCCCAGAGACCTGCTCCTGGGTACACAGCTCCAGGGGGCCTCCCAGGGACAGGGATGCTCAGTGCTGTGCAGAACAAACACCAAAGCTGGGTGAGAAACCAGCCTGCTCTAGATCACAAAGTACTACCACACCTTTTGGGGATAAGATCACACCAGCCTGGAAGAGAGAACCTTTGGGAAATGAGTCTAAAATCCCTATTATTTAAAATGATTTCTCCAGCTTTTCCAAGACAACTTGTAATGAAAAAATGATAGTCGTCCCTTGGACTCTAAAGGTCATCCTAAAAATGATTCTAAAGGGAAGCTAATCTATTCCAAAGGACTCTTCTTCTCACAGGAAGAAGCTGTTATAGATCTTTTTGTTTTCATTCACTCAGGCTCCTGAGGGGTCTGTGTTACGCTGACTATCAATTTCTTTTTTATTCATCAACATGGAGCTGACGCGTTGGGCTTCTAGAGGAACAACTACAGCAGAGATCTATTTGCATTAAGGGACTCGAAAGCAACGTGAGAATTGCACTGCTCTTTCAAAATTAGCTCTTTTTAATCCACGTGATTTTAAACATCCCTTGAAAACTTCACCCTGGGTAAACAAACCCACTGCCAATCTAAAGCATGGGAAGAGCTATCATGTTTGCTGGCACACAGTGTTCCATAGGGTTTTAAAAATAACTTAATTGTGCTGAACTTGCCCAGAGTCTCTTGTTTGCACACCATTAAGCACTTCACAAAGGAGCACCACCTTCTGTATCGCTACCTCTGTTTATTGACACACAGATTAAAGAAAACAATTTGTCCCAAGCCGCTGAGCTGAACGGTGATCCTAAATCCACGCCAGGCAGGGCACACCTTACAACACCAGACCAATGAAAACTGGTCTTGGGATTTGCCCTCTGAGCCTAACCTCCCCTCATATGCCACTGTGCCCCTGTGGTGGATGCCCAAGGGCCAGCTGGCCAGGAGCAGAGCCAGCCCTGTCAAGGGTGTCCCCCTTGACTATGACATGGTTATCCTCTGCAGCCAGTACAGCGTGCCACACACCTCCTGTGGGCCAGCAGAGAGAAGAACAGTGGAAGGACCAGCTCCACAGAGGGGTACTTACTGGTTTCTGCTGTCTCATACTCGCTGTCTCTCAGCAGCTCAAAAATGTCCACTTCCACCTTGGCTTTCCCCACCCGCTCGGGCGCGCGGTTGATGCGGTTCTTGGCCAGGGTGATGGAGAGCCTCTCCCCTCTGCTGCACTCCATGGGGTCATCCAGGATGGCAGCTGGGGGAGAAGAAGGGCATCAGCAGCAGTTAGGCTCAGCGGGGACCTGGCTGGGCTCCACGCACCTCCCCCTGCCCCGTGCCCCCTGTCCCAGCACCCCTTGGGGATGCCCACCACCGGGCAGGCAGCCACCACGCTGGCCCTCCTGCTGGATGCCTCCCACTCCCGGCCTTTCCCACCACCTCACCCACCTCCCAGGGCTCGCCAGACACGGGGGTGGCAAAATCTCTGTGGCAGCAGCTCTGCTACCTGCCTCCATGCCATAGCACGACACGGTCGCCCACGCTGCCCGGGTCCTGGGGGTGCCCAGCACCCACGGCAGCACCCGCATCTGCCCGCTCCCCCTGGGTGCTCCTAGAGGGGGACACCCCACTGTGCAGCTCCCAATCCGGGTGCTGCTTCACATCCCCACCAAGCAGCACATCCCCAGAGAGCTTCGGATCGATCCTTGGGGACGGCGTCGGTACGGTGCCGATGGCTGCAATATTTCAGGAAGCACGTGGGCAGCCGTGGGTGGGGAGGGACAAATATTTGTCAAACAGAAAGCACTTGACTCTTGAACTCAGCTCCTGAGCCTGCCCACTCAAATCTGCGTTAGGCAGAAGGAGAGAGTGTGGGGTATTATTTTTATTTTAATGACGGAAGGCAGAAAGAAATTGGAGTCGAGCCTTAATCACAGCGTCTCATTAGGAGCAGCACAACTTCTGCACCCCGGTGGGTTTATCCTTCCTAACAGGAGCTCGCCCAGAAAGCAGCTATTCAGTCCTACCTGGGGAAGAGCAGCCTTGGTTTTTTGTTGTGTGTATTAGAAAGGCGCCGGTGTTTATCTTCCCTTCCCCAAAATAGCTCCAAAGGGAGCGGTGCCATTCAGAGCTGCTGGGGTGCAGAGAGTCTCAGCTCAGCACCACCAAGCCCTGAGCCACGCAGGCTGGCAAAGCAGGGATTAGTGGGGCTCTGCTGCTTTGTGTGTCAGGGAAACAGGGAACTTGCTACAAGAGCTAGGTGACTTGCTGGAGCTTTGCAACGTGTCATTGTGCTGCAGCAGGTTTCATTTTGTTGGGTTTTTTTTTTTTAGATAGAGAAAAGCAGAATGAAAAATGTAAATCAGCTGGCACCTGAAGGAAGCACATCAGCTCTGCCCTGTGGAGGTATCTGTGCTGCTAAGAGGTATTTTGTGTTCCTAAGAGTGAGGACTGGGAGTAGAGTCCAAGGATACACCTATTTTGAAGACACAGCTCACTGAGACCACTGCTAGAGTAGCACAGGGATGATGTGCTGTAGATGGGACTCAGAGCAAGTTCCTCAGAGGGCTGGTCTGTGTCTTGAAGGTCCTTACTGCTTCCCCAGCATACAGGCATCATCATTGCCAGCAACACACAGAGCCTCTGATGCACCTCAGCCAAGTGAAGAAACCTGTCTTGGGTTCAGAGTCCTTTTACTTTGGCTTCCCTGCCCTCAAGACTTGCTTTGAGCCAACCCCAAATCTCAAAGCATAGTCCAACCTCAATAACCCACTTGCACTGCATTTCAGGGCTCTTTTCTCAGCGTCTCCCTTTTTCCTGCCCCAGTGGGATCTCTGTTTTCATGACAGACATGCAGAGCACCTCTGCTTCCCAGCCCTGCCCTAACCCCAGCTGTGGAAGGCAACTAGACACCAAATCCAGTAGCCTGATTTGCTTGGTATCCCAATAATATCCACTCAGTAACTCCTCTTCTTACTTATTCCTGGTTGTATGGGAGCTAAACTGAACTAAGCACCAAAGAAACACACAGCAACACTTGCACAATACCCACCCAAGTCTCAGAAAACATTCCCAGTCCTTCAGGCAACACCATCTCCTCTGCTCTGCTCACATGCAAGCACCATCCTTATCTGCAAAGCTAGGGCAGTTAATCTTTATCTCATTATGCCAGAAAAAAAGGTTGTGCTTCCCTCTAAGGCCAGGAGCATGGATCACAGGTTTTTTAAGACATCGATATGGCTGGTGGCTGCTCTTAATTACAGAGAAGCTGGGAATCACAAGCAGCTTGCTCCACTCCTCCCTCCTCCAGGAAAGGAGCAGCAGAGAAGACACTCCTCATATACAAAACTGTCTCATGCATGTCAACTTCTCTCCGTGGCCCTGTTTCCAGGAAAGGGTAAAGCAATGTACTGAATCTGATGAACATCACAAAATGCTGCTTACATTCCAAGAGCTGACATAGCAAAATTAAAGATCAATAGTGGGGGAGTATGTGTCAGCATTCTTACATTCATTATTTTCCAATCTGAAGCTTCAAAATCACTAAATTGGGCAACATTTTGAAGTACTTTCTCTAACTGTTAGTTTTCAAACAAAATTAACTGGCACTAATGTATAGTTAAATACATTTTAAAAATAAATGAGTCAAACCCACAGCATTACAAATAATTTCCTCAGGCCACCTGGGCTCAACTGTTTGCACAATGATTTTTTTGCCTCTGTACAGGATGAGGTTTTCTATTTTTATTTAAATCTTGAAAACTTCCCTACTGCTGAGAAAAATAAAGAAAAAAATAAACACACACCACCACAACAAACCCCAAACCTCTTCCCTCCTCAGCTCTAATTGAATTTGAACTCTGCAGCCCACCCTGGGAGCAAATACATGAGGGGAAAGTGCTCATGGTAAGCAGCAGGCTTGGAAAAGAAAAGGACACAGCAGGAGAGCCTGAATCCCAGGATGGCAGTGGAATTCCTGGAGCCCAGCCACTAATCCAGCTCCATTACTGCTTCCTACCTCCCTGCAGGGCTTGTGATAGAAAACCAGCAAAATTTCTTCACTCCTGTGTTGGGAGACTAGTTAGTTTTACCTAATATTTAACTAGCCCCCAGAACAGACTAGGTAATGAGGCTGAACTAATTTATTAAAGCTAGCAGATGAAAAAGGTCATTTAATGTTTAAAAAAGGTTGGTTTTTAAAACTTCATGTCTTGGGACACAGTGCCAAAGCTCATCTAATAGCAGCATCATTAAGTATGAACGAAAGTCTTTATAGAAATTCCTTTTCATCTACTCCTGTCTATTAAATATGGGAAGATGCATCAAGTAAATCTTTAATCCTGAAAACTTACAGCAAAGTCTTTGAACTTTGCTGGCCTCAAAAATCACTTCTATCTTCCCCATCATAATAAATGTCTCCAATCTAGACTGCCTTCCCTATGAATTATGAGAAAGATCTTTCAGAGGCAGTCAGGAGCACCTGGGTCTGTGATGGGTTCAAGCCTGCTTAGGATTTCACAGGGTCTGAGAGTCAAACAACTTCAAGTGAAGCCAGCAAGGACTGGCAGAGGCCGAGCTTTTCTCAGAAAGAACATCTTTTCCCACAGAATATTCCAACCCAAACAGATAAACATCCATCATGTTATAAATATTCTTTTTTTTTTTAATTCAATATGGCCAGGCTTTCCTTACACTTAACACAGAACCCATAAAACCAAGAGGCTACACATCAGGATCTACATATCAGAAGAGTTTATCACTTGGGAGACACATCTAATGTAGTGGGGTTGCAATTGCTGAAGATTCAAGTAATAAGTGAGACTTGAGCTGTAGATTTCCATCACATGCAAATTTCAAATGCAACACTGAAAGTTAACAACAGAACAGCAAGAACTAGAAAAAAAGTTATTAATGGTAGCCAAAGAAATGCAAGATGCTGTGATGGTGCCCTCTGAGAATGAGAGGTCTCAACTTTCCTACAGGTCATCCTCACCTCAGTGATTTTCCATCCCTCAGCAGACACGACAGGGGACAGGGAGGCAGGAGTTGGTGCTCTCTGAGGAGATGTGTGTGCACACTACACAGCCAGTCCAAGCCCTGCCCAGGTATCAGGTCTAGACCATCTGCAACTGCCCTGTCCAGGCAGGAGCTGGACAAGGAGCTCCCCAGAGCTGTGGTTTCTCTAACCTCCCTCAGCCCCAGCCCTACACCCATGCACACGTGGCTGCCCCACGCAGGAGGACAGCCAGGGGTGGTGGCATCTGGCTGCAGCATCTTCACTCAAGCAGAAAACCACCACAACAATACAAAATCCACCTTTTCTCCTCTTACCCTGGAGAAACTTTTCCAGGAGGAGGAAGGCCATTCATTTCTCACCCCAAACAATTCAGCCCTGCTCCTTTTTGCCAAAACAGCGAACAGGGGGGGGACAGGCAGTGCTGTCAGCTCATGTGCTTTCAGCAGTGGAGACAGCTGTCTTCCTGGAGCTGGGCTGAGACACAGCAATTCATCCGATTAAGTGCACCGGGCAGTTTATAGACAGCCCCAAAATTTAATCCTTTCCACCCTCAGTTGGGTTTCAACCACTGGTAAAAAAAGCAGAAAGCCTCCGTTCACCATTCCCCCACACCACGTGGCTCCCCAGAGTGCTGCCACCAGCCACGTTCACAACACATGCACTCTGACAAGCCTAACACGACTGCAGGTTTTACTACATATCACTCCTTAATTCATGGTACCACCAAGATCTCATGAAGCAGTGTTTTTATAACAATAACAGGGAACAGATGTTACTGGCAGGTTTACACACTGCTACAACAAACAGCGTTCCCCCGACCTTTCCCTGTTAACGTGATCAAATATTGCTGCACTTGCTCAGATGCTTTTCATACCATTGAGATGTAAAGCTGCACTCAGAAACACAATTGCCATCTCAAGTCATCTCTTGAAAATGCAGATTTAGCAAAGCACTGGCTTAGTAAACATGATATTTCACCGTTCATAACCTGTCCCTCCAAGTTAAACGGATATAAATCCATCGGCGTTATTGCTCTGGTGTCTCCTCTGACAGGTTAAGATCACACCTACAACCTCTTCTGATTTATACTGTAAACACAGTCCTCAAATCCCCTAAGGTTCTCATGATAAATGGACTCTCAAATTAAGAGCTGTAACCTCAGTTCAGTCAGGTTTAGACACATAGAAGATGTTGGTTTCAAAACCAGGAACCCTTCAGATCAAAGGCATGCCAGACCAACATATGGACCTTCCAAGGACCAACACCCTGCTGGGGAACACCAGCCTCAGGAGATGCCTGTTATGTGGGGAAATCACCCCAGACCTTCCCATCTCCCCTTCCTCCTGCTCCCAGACCACCAATGCTACCCCCAGCACCTGAGACCCACCTGCAGCTTATCCACCCCAAACTCCCTTCCAACCCAGGAGGCTGCAGACTCATTGGAGGGTCAGTGGATTAAAAAACGGTTGCAGGATTGCCTTATTTTACACATTTCCCCTGTGCTGAACACAGTATCAACCCTTCAGGCTGTCAATACAGTAAAGGCTAAGAAATCTGCAGACTTCCTCATTACTAGGCTGTCAAGTATGGCTCCAGTGGAGAAACAGGTGGGATTGTGTGTCCATTATAACCTCTGAAGTGCTGCTTAAAAATAAAATAAAATAAAATGTCGCCAAGATGCTATTACTCAGAGGAAAGAGGATCTCATCAAGGACAAAGAAAATCTAAAAACATAAGCTCTCCGTCACAAAGAGACTTGATAATGTTTGTGTGATCAGTGTAGCAGAGGGTTATTTATTGCTCTTGGCCAACATTTGAAATCTGCATTTAAATGGAGCATCCCTCTCATTTCTGCTCTCCTGAATTCGGGGGAGAGCGAACGGGAGACAGGATTAAAACAGTGAGGGCTTCAGTTTCTACTGCTTGAAACACAACCCCTCTTTTCTCTTCTTTAATAATCGTTTTGTGTCCATAAAAATCAGAATAACATTCCCTGAGATTGGGAGTTTCCAGGAAGATAGAGAATATCCACACACTTCTCTGCTGTCCTCCCTGAGCCTGCAAAGGTGATGCCCTGTCAATTCATGCTGGACCTGTCACGCTCCTGGGATGTGAAGCCTCAGTGGGGGCAGCTCATCTCTGTGTCCCAGCTAATATTGTCCCTCTGGTCCAGGAAGGTAAAAGCACTGCCAGAATCCTCTTCCCTCCTCTGCACACACCCGCCTGAAACAGAGATGGCTGCTCATATCCAGAAAGGGGTGGGAGGAGAACACATTTCAGCTGCCATTCTGAAAGCAGGCATCTGTAAGACAGGTCTCATCTCGCCTCTCACTCCTTTCCTTCACATGCAGGGAGGAAAACACACTAATGAGACAAGGTCCTGCTCTTCTGATAAAGATCACCTGCTTTTCCGAATACAAATCTCACCACCAGGCAGGCAGCAAACACCCTGAGCATGAAGAGAGAAGCAAAAGAGCACAAAGGGATATGAAAGGGGTCTGAAATGGAAATGCCCTGTCCAGAGCTGGCTAATGGCAGTCTGAAGCTGTCCTCTCAGACACAAACTGATCTTCTTTAAAGCCAACAGGGAAACTCCTATGGGTCTCCACAGCCCCAGACTTGAGGCATGCAGCAGCTATGGGCAGAGTCCTGATCTGTGAATACAAACAGTGTGTTTGCAACCAGATAAGTCCTGCTTAATGCCCTGAAAAGCCTACCAAGAGATTTCCCAAAAATGAGGAGAAAAATGCAGGGAGAAGGAGGAATGGCTGATTTAACCTTCCTGAGGTGTAAGGTCAGGGCTGCAGCAGGGAATAAGTGATTATGGCTCTTCAAGAGAGGGATGTGTGAGGTCTGCAGGAGGACAGGCTGGGAGAATGAGTAAGAAGTGCTCTGCAGCTCATGTGGGCAGGGGTTCGTGGATGGGAAGGGAAGGTGGTGAAAGTGGAATGCTTAAAATATAACCATGGGAAGGCATGGTGGGACACCTTTCACTCAAGGCATCCTAAATGCTTCAGGAACCATCCAGGGATCTTACCACCAAAAAAAAGTGTGGAAGAAAACGAGCAGCACGAGGGAAGAGCCTCCTGGGGGTGTCAGAAATCCTCCAGCAAGAAAACAGGCAGCTCTAGCCCCCAAGAGCCTCTTTCTGCTTGTGTGTGCATGGTGTGGTGGGATGCCTATTTGTTTCCCTGAAGCTTTGCTCACAGCAGGAGGGATTCTAACAGTGCTCTCCAGTACAGATTTTCCCCATCTCTGGAAAGCCTCTGTCCAACTGGGCTGCAATTAGCCACCAAATTCAAGTTACTGGACTGACACAAGGTCAGTCTAAGCACCTAAACCTTATTTTCTTAGGAAATCAGCCTAAAAACACTGAGCCAAGTTGGGAACGTAATTTTCCTGTCCGTCTTTTGTTTTGATCATGTCCAATTGAGTTTCAAAAGGAAGTTTTTCTGCCCGTTTTCGTGGTCTCGGGTGACTGGCAGCAGCTGTGGTTTTTAGGAGGAGAGCACTGGGAAGCCCTGATGAGGCCAGTAAACTTGGCAAGACCAGGAAACAAGCAAGAACTTAATTAAGTCAGTGGAGAGTACAAATACAAGAAAAATAACCACACAAACCCCCAGTGCCACTTCCAGGCAAACAAAAAGAATGAGGCTGGAAGAAACAATGTGTAAAATTCTAAGCTTAAAAAAAAAAAAAAAGGCAAAAAAAACAACTGTGGAAAGTCTGCTAGGATTTATAGTTATAATCATAGATGGGAGAGGTGGCAGTGAAGAGAGCAGTGGTGGGAGTCTGCGGTGCCTGAGAGCAGGCAGCAGCCAGCAGGGTGGGAAAGAGCCTGGCACGGGATGGGGAGGCAGGAAAGGGAGCTGCTGCAGGGCCCCAGAGGACACGGATGCTTTTCTGGTCCCACACAAGAAGCATGTTCTGTCTGCAAGGCAGATGACCTCAAAAGCTCAGAGCTCCATCTCCAGAGGTGGCTGTATTTCAACGGCAGCCAAAGCTGCTCCAGCAGACAGACAGCTCTCTGCAGTGCTGTGGGATTTACTGAATGACAGTGATGTAAGCAGAGCAATATTTCCCTAACTGACACTTTGCCTCTTGCAGAGGGAATCATTTCTTGAACCTCCAGCGTGCTTCCAGATTAAAGGAATTTGGGGTCCTCTAAAGCTGGCTGATTTCTATTTATGTAAGCAGGGCCTTTAGTGACCATTTCCCCCTTAACCCTTTCTGGGGTCTTAGCATTTGCAGTGCACTTGCTCTTCTTTCAGTAGCTCCCTATTTCAGAGATGCTAGGGCTTTGCCACCCCTTGCTGATTCTTACCAGGCTGGCAAGCACCAATGCATTACTGAGGGTGCAGAGCTCAAACAGTGGAGTACCCAAGTGCCAGGCTCCAGTTCCAGGCTCCCCCCAGCCAGCTGATTAATTGCATGCACAGAGATAGCAAATAGCCTCAGACATATCCCAATTTCAAGGTGAGGGGAGGGAAAAAAATCTGCTGTAGCTATGGGATCTAGGGTTTTGCTTTCAGTGATTTACAGATAGCTTGCACCAGTTCTGTTCCTCTGTTACAAATCATTAACCATTTCTACTGTTACAAAGCTCTAAAAGATGGATCCAAGGACAAGGATCTACCATGCTGGATACAGATACCACATAGGACAGTTCCTTTACAGATACCAGACAGACAAATGATAGGTGGAATGACTTTCATTCTCTTATGATGGATAAAGAACAGAGGCACAAAGAGATAAAGCGACTCCTCAAGGTTTTGTGAGACAACGTGGCAAATAAACACAGTTAGTATGCCATGAGACTTCAGTAACCCTTGTTTAGCACCTCAGACTTTTTACTTACTGCCACTGGAAGCTGACACTTCTGCTTCAATCTACAGGCATCTGAGCGCATCACAAAAGCCGAGCGAGCGCTATGAGCAGAGCTTTTGGGAGCTGGGAACCTCTAGCAATGTGATAAAAGAAACAGATGTGAAGATAAATGAGGATCAGGATCAATGCTGCAGAGCTGAGTACAGCCTGGGTGGAAGATTCAAGCTACATTTGGAGCCTTTGTAGTCAGTGGAAAGGATCAGACCTACAGAGGGCACTTCAGAGCACCTAGATCAGGTAATAATTTGTTCCTAACAAGCTGGCCTTCAGAGTCTCTGCTCTCTAAGCACCTGCTCCAGAGGAATCCTCACTGCCTACCTCTCATCACCTCCCTGCTCCCAAACTGCCCAGATAGGCCACGCTCCCATCCCTTGCACAAGAGCAGGAGATGATCACAAATATAACAACCAAGCGTGGGAAAAGGTGACACTGGAAACCTCACCCCTATTGCAGGAGATCCAGATGTATTAAACTACATGAAAGGGTTAGACCCAATTATAAAACAATGATAGCCAAGCCCTTCACTGGCATGCCTCAGGATTGCTTTCATCTCTTTGCTTTACTGTTAGAACAAACAACTTTCCCTGCTGAGTCACACTGAAATGAGATGCTAAAGAGCTGCCACACCAGATGTGGAAGCCCTTCAGATCCAATATCCATCAATCCACAGAGCCTCTATTTATTTATTTTTTGCCACTCAGCCTTCAGCAATCTAATAGGTTACTTTAATGTCTTCCTGTCTTTCCTCTTTAGTGTGCTCTCCTCGTAGCTTTTTTTCCTCCTCCAATGACTTCTTCCCCTGGGAAAACCAACCAGGAATTCTTTTTTCCCCCCTAGACTCTGACATGGTTTTCCTTCCATTTCCACCCATCTTAGCAGCAAACCGCTAATTCATCTAATCCCAATTTGTGTTTGTTTCTTCAGAAAATGATGATGTGTTACTGAAAAAGAAATGCTTTTTCTTTCTTTGCTTGTATACATAGTGACTCCTGTTCAACCCCAGGCCAGTACCTGTGCCCACCTGCCTTGCACTGAATCCATACTCCAGGTGAACATGTCACCACTTCAAATGGGCACTTGTGAGACTCTGAATTGAATTAGCTCAACCACATCACCGAGATGTCCAGAGACTCCATCTTCTGCCTTGAGCACTGAGCCTTCTGGAACCTCCCACAAACGTCACTGCCTCCAGCACCACCTTTGAGCTTCTCATTCATCCTCACAATACCTCCACAAAGCACAGAAACACCACCACGTCCATTGTGAAGAGGTCAAGAAACATATGGATACTCAGGGAAGTTGAAATGAATTGAGATATGAAAGTAACACTCCCCAAGTACATTGAATTCTCACGTGGATGTGTCTGGGGACCAAGAACCACCAACCAAAAAAACACCACCAAATAAAACCCAGCCTCATTTTGTTGTTAAAAGACTTTTTGAGAGAAGAGATCTACAGAGACCTAAGCCATTGAAGAGATGCACAATAACATCCCTGCTCGAGGCAATTTGTCTTGGCATCCTCTGGAGACATTCCCTGTGTGGGGAGGCAAACGCTGCCTGGCGAATCCTTGGCACAACAGAAAATAACCACAAAACCCTTAGAAGCTACTCCAACTATTCCCCCCAAAATCTCTGAGGTTTCTAGCAGAATGCTTTTCAATGTAGGTAAAGAGCAACTTTTAGGCAAACAGCTTTTGTTTCCAGCTTGGGAGCTCATTACAGATTCACCTACATCTGTGCAACGTGGAAAAGTTTCAAACACGCTGCACGGGAGGAGGAAAGGGCAAGTGAAGAGGAAGAGAAGAAAGCAAAAGCTAAGGATAAAGGAAAAGCTCAGCTGCGTAGACTAAATCACATCAGACACAAAATTTCCTAGTGAACAAGGTGAAAGAAACCCCAAGGAGAAGCTCCTGCAGACTCCCAGCTGTGACAGAGGAAGCAGCACTGACACAGGAGCAGCTGGTGGGATGGGAGAGGAATCAGTCCCCACACAGGGTCGTGAAAGAGAGATCCTAGAACCAGCCAGGCTTCTGGAGCAGAGGATGAGTGGGGTGAATGACATCCCCTGTCATTTGTTAGGATGCTTCTTAGAGAGAATTCTGAATGAGTTACCTTAATGCAGCAAGGAACTGGATCAGGTTCAGAGTGATAAGCTTAATTAAACAACAGAGTTATCCATAGGCTGTGGTTTATGTTATAAATAATCAACATTTATGTTGATTAATTAAAGTCATGGTTCAGATTACTAAATCCTCCTAGTTTCAACCACTTTCATGAGGATACCTGCAAGAGCTGAATCCAGCCACAGACGTTTTGACAGTCATGAGCCAGAGTGCACACCAAAGGGGAAGGCAGGAGGACAGGAGATCTTGCCAAAGCAGCCTCCCACTGTGAGAAGGCTGGGACCAGCTTGCATTTCAGTGGGTGGTCCAGGCTTCTCCATTGGGGGGTTTGCTCTTGCTGCTGTCACATGAAGAATTAGGGTTGCGAGCCGCAGGCGGCGCCACATTCCCTCTAGTCCTCCAAGTCTGTAAAAGACATCTTAGCACAACACTCAAAACATCTTCAAGACAGCGAGCTGTGTCAGCTCCCCTCACAGATCCAATTCTTTTTCATTAGCCCAGCTAGCAGAACTTGCCTGGAGAAGCAGGGCTGCTTCATCATCTTCCCCAGCCTCTTCCCACCTGAGAGGTGCCCAGGGCCACCTGCGGGACATCCAAGTGCTGTCTCACCATCAAACACCCAGATCTGCCTCCCTGTCACCCCTCTTTGTGCATCACAAAGTCCAAGTCTCCATGCTCAAGCTAACTCCATGCATGCAGAGTTAAAAGAGAAACCCCCTGCCCCTTATGAAGGGCTACACTCTATGAGACTTGAGGTTCAACATCAAAATTCAAAGCACTGCTCTGAAGTGGGATGAATTGAGGTGCATGTCTAACATTTATTCTAAGGAATTTAAGGAAGACAGAATAGACCCTTTCTCCTTTCTTTTTCAACTTTCCATTCCTCCTTCCCCCAGCCTGAAAAGTTTTACACAGCTCTAGTATTTCTGAGAGTGGCCTAGTTGCTCTGAAGCAAAAAAACAGCTTGGGAGGCTCTGGTTTGCTCAAGCTCATCTATCACATCTGCTCACAAGCTCAGTGGTTATTAAAAATTAGAGCTGGTCAAATCATTGTTATATTTTGACCACATGGAGAATATTATTATCATCCTTCCCTGCTACCCCCAACCCCTCCTCATGAATCATTCATGAATCTGTCCTTATTCCTGAAAAAGAGCTGGCCTTATGCTCTCTGCAACACAGATTTTCACAGCCACAGCCCGTTCACCTTAGCTGTCCCCAACCACACCAACAGCCTCTTGGCATGAACTGACCTATCAGGACAATCCTTGTGGTGCATCACTTATGGTCCTCTTGCATGGCAAAGGCCATCTGCAAATCCAGAGAGAGGATGAAGCCTGGGGTCACCGAGCCCATCAAACAGCCCCAACAAATTCTGCAAGGATGATGATCAGCTCCTTCATTTCTTCCAGTCTTTTCCTTTTCTTCCTTAACACAACCTTACCAGATTGGGAACTGACTAATAACAATAATAATAAAATAAACCTTGCTCACCAGCAGTTGCAGGACTGGGGCTATTTCCTCCATCTATCTGCCATCCCAGAAATTGCCTTTTAAATGGCTAACAATGATTGTGAGGGTCCAGTTATTACCTCGAAATCTCACATTTTGATACATCCAATGTTGTTCTCTTATATAAATAACAGTTATTACTGTAAAATGATTTTCCCCCTTCTGTACTTGCAAAGAGTTTCTGCAGGAGATGGCAAAGAAAATGGGTTCCATTAATACTACACTTAGGCCCTGCTGCTTTCATGCTTAAACTCTCATCATTAATCTTCTCATGTGTCCTAAAACAAATGTCATTATTCCACAACTCTCTGGCAGTGATGCTTCTCTGTCTTCTCTCCCCCCTTTCGCCCAGTACCCTCTCCCATGAAGTAGGAGCTCTTCCTGCCCTGACTCATCAGCAGGTTCTCCTGCCAGTCAAGGAGAAGCATTTCAGCTCTTGTTCAAGCCCTTTGGCTGGTAATTACTAGAAAAATATGAGAGCCCACAATCAGGAAACACATCAGGAGGAGCTGTGATGGGAGGATTTCTGTCCTCCCTGAAACCTTGCAGTAAGGATCAGAGGGTGACTTAGCTGAAGAGGTTATTCTGAACTCATCCTAGGGTGACAGTCACCTCAACAGAACTGGGTCCCTGTGCAGGCTTGCACAGGGGAAACGTTGCCTCTGGCACACAGCATCCTCTTTTGAGCAGGCTACAAATGCAGCTGCCAGGTGCCACTTTTCCCTTATCTGATGACATTGAACCAAGCTAGTTTAGCCCTTACACAACTACAGGGCAACTGAGTCTGCAGCTCTCAACTGTTTGCCCAGGACTCCTTGAAACCCCCTACACACCCCTGCCTGCAGTGCTCCAGGCAAGCCCTGCTGCTGTCCTTTCCCAGCAGTGAGAGAAGTGCTGTCACCTCCATTTCAGGGGAGCAGGGGCAGAAAGCACACAGCCCAATTCTGTAGTGGCACAAGATGCCAGTTTGGCCCCTGCAGGAGTAAAATCTGACCTATTTCAAGGAGCTCGTGTCTCCAGCTGTTTTATCATACAGGGAGTCATGCACTGAAAAAGCCTCAAGGGTCTAAAGGACCTGCCTGTCATCTGGGAAAGGAAACTGAAGATGCCTCTTCCAAATTGCAGGCAGACATCCCTGCAGCAGCCCTGCCCCAATGCCACACACAGCTCACCAAGCTGCCCCACACAGCCCTGGGGACACCACCAGGGTCACACAGCTCACCAGGCTGCCCCACGCAGCCCTGGGGACACCACCAGGGTCACACAGCTCACCAGGCTGCCCCACGCAGCCCTGGGGACATCACCAGGGTCACACAGCTCACCAGGCTGCCCCACCCAGCCTTTGAGGACATCACCAGGGTCCTGCTCACCCTGCTGAGAGCACCAGGTCAGAAGGTCCATCCAGCAAGTGGAGGACATGCTGACCTTCTAGAACAGGAAAAAAAAACCCCAAAACATTTCCAGACTAATTAAGGTTAATTAAGGCTAATTACACATTAGCCATGAGACACATGGGCACGGAATCACAGTCCCAGGAAACACTCTGCTTACAAGCTCTATGGTTGGAGACAACACCCATGAAGCCTCTTTCCCAGGACTAACTGGTAAACCAGTTTCTCTGGTGAGCATACAACCTGCATGTACACTGCCTATGATATTCTCAACAGAGGAGGATCCCTCACTTAAAAAACTCATTTTTGTAATTAGGTTAACATCAAGACCAAGCAAGACCAAGGTGAAGTAGAGATAAAGAAGAAAACCTTTGCAGGCTACCCACTTTAGAGTTACAGATTTCCCCCTCCATCTACTATCTCTGGCACTAGCAACAGCAAAGATTGATATTTTGAGTTACCTCATGTTATTTCTGGACATCTGGACTTTTCTGGTTTCTCCTCCTTCCCCAAGAGCTATGACATTCCCTCTACCCCTTCTCAGCTACAGCCTCTCCTTCATTATCATCTGTCAAGTTCAATTAACATGTGCACTGACATCAGGGAAGATTATTTCTGAAGTCTCCTGAGAGAGTCAGTTGACAGGAGCATCTACCCTTGAGAAGGGGGAGTAAACTCCCCAAGCAGATTGCCATTGCTCTTCACTTCACCCTCCCCAGGGAGCCCAGAGCACACCACGTGCATCTTCCAGCATTTGCCAAAAAAAGAGCCAAAAGGAGGCTATCAGAGTTGCCCAGGTCAGAAGCAGTCATACTCTCCTACCTCTCACCCAAGTCCCACCCCTGCTTCTGCAGGAGCAAGGTCACCTCCCCTTCCCCAATCAGCTGCCTACTGGGATAAAAAGATTTTGGGCCAACAATTGGATTGTTTGCAGGTGCCTCCTCTGAGCTGTTTTACCCCCTCTCCAAACTCAACAAGCCTTTCACCAAGTGCTTGGCTGCATTTCCCATGTTCCTGATTAAACAGTTAGTGAGGAATCTGGATAGAGCAAAATCAACAGGAAATTAAGGCAACAAAAGCTACTACATCCCTCCTCTTTTAAACATGAGAAAACACAGGAAAAAATGAAACTCCAGACTATTTCCCCTCAAGAAGAGTGGTACAAAGCTGCAGGCAAAGAGATAAAGCACTAAGGGACATTGTTTATCCTGGGGAATATTACAGATATTACACCACTAGATATTCTGAACACAGTGAGCACACTAATGATCAGGAATGTTACCCAGTGCTAAGTAATAGCCTGAGGTCATCTGGGAACAGTTTCTAATTCAATCAGTTCTGACTATGCCACTTTCTCAAAGAGGTCACTGTTGGCTGGTTTTTTTTAGGTGGATAAGGTTGATGCAAGGTTGTGGCTTTCCTTTTTTTGTTGTTTTTGTTTGTTTACTAGAAAAAGGTCTTATAAAGAAAACAAAAAAAAGACAGACTGGGATAATTTTTTTGGCATGAGAACCCCTGACTGTCTTCTAGGCCAAAACTGCTGCTTTTCAGGCTATGAAAAAAAATCAAAATTTCTCATGAAAAGCAGCCCAGTAAACAGTTGTATTCAAAGGCACAGAGAGGGCTCTCTCCACGTTGGCAGTCTCTGACTGCATGTTTTCTTCTGTTTTCTGCTATTTGTGCAGGACCTGGTACACTGCTCACGACCAGGGCTGTGAGATGCTACCCAAGTACAAAATAAAGGATAGATTATTATTATTAAAGTCACTTGGCCATGACTTTATTTTTCACATAAAATCTAGCATGCGTTTGTGTGTCTATGTATAAATAATCCATGGAAAGACAAGTTTTGTTTAAAACCAACTGAGAAGCCAACAAGACTCCAACCCTACCAAGAGCAGTAAAGTTCTGTCCCTTGGCTAGTGGGAGCTCCATCAGACCTCCCTTTTGCCCCCACCTCAAGAGCAGAGCCTGCACACCCCAACCTTCATGCAGACATGAACATCCACCACGTACCTTGACTCAAAAGGCTGGCACCAGCCACGGCTCAACACGGAGAGCTTCAATTAAATCAATTAGCATGGCCATACATGGCTAATATTGGAGACATAGGAGAGGGTTGATTATCCAAATGGCCAATCCGTTTGGGTGTCCAGATGGTCACTGGAGGGGCTGTAATTACCACACTATCCCTGTAACTTGGCCTGTTTGGGCCCGTTTCAGTGGCACCAGCCCTGTTTATCTGCTTGGAGGAGAGCCTGTGCCATCTGGGCAAGATGAGGTTCATTGTCTGCCTGGCATCCATGGGCTAAACACAGCTCAACTGCCACTTACTGATCCGGGCTCTGAAAAGGGATGAGAGTGACAGGAGCAGAATTTCTCACTGAAAAGCAGTTCAAGAAGCCTCCCAGCACAGAGAGGGAGGTGCTGGATGGGGCTGGGCTGCTCAGCAGTGCCACAGGGCCAGCTCCCCACACCTTGCTGCCCTCCTGCCTGCAAAGGGACAACCCTGGAGCTCCTGGGAGACCGCAGGGAACCCAGGCCAAAACTGCAGCTCCAAACTCTTCTTTTTGCTCCTCGTTATGAGTCTGTCAGCACTGAAGAGCCAGGAGGGTTCTATCTGCACGCCACCACCATCTCTCATCTGTTCTTCAGGCAAGTTCACCAGTTTTAACAAAACTAGTCCTTTTTCAAAGGCGTGAGGAAGGAGACGACCGCTGAGCTCCTGGCTGCCTGTCTGTACTGCTCTTCCCTAAATGATGCAGCCTCTGAAAAGAGAGTGAACGCACTGGAGCCTCTAAGGCAGCTAAATTAGCTATGCTTCCTATGCTACAAAGGTGCCTAAAAACCACAGAGGTCCAGCCCCAGCCATCAAGGGAGCAGAACACACGCAGGACAGGCTCAGCCATAGCTTCTGAACGCACACCAGCTCCCTGCCTTGGGTTATAATGACAGGAAGGGAATGCTCACAGCCTGGGAAGTCTAGCTTCTGTTAAAAACCTCCCATTAGTCTCCTCATGTCACCTCTCTGCCTGAAAAAACAGGGGGAGAATACATCTGTTCTCTCACATTTTATCTAGTCCAACCTGTGAGCAGCAGAGACTTTCCCTCAGCACACATCTGTGCATTCCACACATGTGGTGATGCAGAGGACAGCAACTGAGCCACAGCTATGGAAACCAACAGAGTGACAACACAAAAACGTTTGTGTGCGAATAAAAGATATCATGGGAAGATATTAATGGAAAGACAACAGGAAAAAATCTTGCAAGACAAGAATCCCAGTGCAGCTCTGCTATGAGTGGAACAGGTTAGAGACGTGAGCCTGTGAAAATGGATGTCTCATTCTCTCCTGACTTGACATTGCCTCAATTAAGTTTTCTCACTGAGGTAACCCAGAAGCAGCACAGTGAGGTAAGAGCTGGGAAAGACTGCCTGTGAGGGTAAGTGCAAGGTTTTCCTGTCTGGAGTTACATAAAGCCATTTATTGTGCTGGTTTTTTTTCCCCCCCCCTTGCATTCAGTGCTTCTGATGAGGTCAACAGGGAGGGAGCAGAGAGAGCCTGGATTCAGATTTCACACATTACAAGGGAAAACAGTCAAATCAGAAAAGCTATGGGAGCAGTAACTGAGAAATTAGATCTGTGCTTTTTCTCACCTCCAGCCCCATTTCTTTATTTTCTTTAAAACTGTCACATTAACATAGTTTTCAAGAAAAAACAAAGCTCTCCACTTTCCCCAGTGCTGTGCTGTGATGGTCTGCACCAATAAAGCCATCTTCCCAGCTCTTGACAGGGGGTTACCCAACCCCCATGAGATCAGGACATCCCGTGGGCACCCACAGCTCTCTCCCAGGGGTCCTGCAGTGCCCTGGGGTCCTGCTGTGGGCTGGGCACAGCTGGGCCACGAGCCCAGGGACCAGAGTTGTCAGATGACCACCAAGGGTAGGGTCTGAAGCATCAGTTTGACTAAACCCAAGACATCCCACAGGCAAGGGTCCTTCCTTGGTTCACCTCCCTCATGTAGCATCAGCTGGCTGAGGTGCTCTTTCTAACTGGCCAGAAAGCTGCCAGCTTTCTCCTCTTACACAGAGCTTGGTCATCCCCATGTTGCCTTCAGGCTATTCCAGTGGCCTTTCAGACAACCCTGAAATCACAACTCCCTCCCATCCCCACTCTTCCTATTTCACATTAAATTCATCAACAGCAATAGAAACTTGAATCCCTGCCTTCAAGTTTCTGAGCTCATTCAGTCGTTGGAGTTTCCTTTCCAAAAAAGCTTATTGAACCTGATGTCCTTAATTCCTCCCAGCCCAGGAGACAAAAGGCAGAGATCTGCACAGCTCTGGCACAGATTTGCCCAGGCCCTGGCTGTCTGTCTGCTGGGGAAGGCAGCAAAACCCACAGTTCTCCCATGGAGAGACTGGAGGACTTGTAGAAAGAGGATTTCACTTATTTTCTCCCTGCCTTGGCCCTTCTCTGGAGGCTGAAGCACATGGACTGGATATCAGGGGAACAGCAGGGATGTCCCTCCATTAAGAGCCTGTCAGCTTACATGGACCTACAATAGCATCAGCTGCACCTCTGGAAGGCTTTTGAGGAGGTTTATCCCTTGCTGCAGTTAATCCATTGGCCATGCAGAGCTTTTGGTGGGGTGCTGGGGGCTCCCTCAGCAGTTTTCCTGGTGATAATCTTACATCCAGGCTGGGTGTGTGCCCAGCTACCCCAGATGTTAGGAAGACCCCAAGGGATGGAGCACAACCTGAACACAGCCAATATGCAGCCACCTTCAGAGGCTTTCCCTGGCCTTGTTTGGTTGTTCTTCCTCCTCCTCTCTTACTTTTATGTCTGCTGCTACTTCTGTGCCCCCAGCTCAGCCCCTCCAGAGCTGAGAGCAGAACCCCTTCCTCCACTAGCAGGGGAGGAAATAGTTTTCCCACCAAGCAGAAGCAATGATAGCAATTTCATTTCCTGCCTATCTTTAATTTTAGTCTTGAATATATATTGCTTACTTAAAGTGGAAAAAAAAAGACATCACATTCCCTACAAAGCTCCAGTGAAGCTTCAACTCTCCAGTGGGGACAGGCACAAGTTTGTAAGAGAGAGACCTATGCTGATAACAGAAACAGGAGAAAGTGCTTCTGCTGATGAAAGGAAGGTGATGCCTGATCCCTCCCACATTCATCCACTCTGTGCCTGCCCTGGCAGCCCAGTGAGGTCCATGGGATGTCCTCCTGTCAGGGTGGTCCAGCACTGCCCCTGGGGAGCAGAGAGGACAACGACACAGCCACCCACTCACGACCCAACCAGGCATTTCCATTCTAGATAGGACAACTCTTCAGGATGGTGCTGAACAGACTTTGCCCCCTCCATAGACAAAATGCACCAAGCCTACTGGTGGTTTCAGCTGCAAAAACCCACCCCCAGCAGAGGCACCAGGCACAGCAGAGCACTGCCAGCTGCTGCTACAGCTCTGCTCAGCCTCTGCACGCCCCAGCACCCAGGAGCTGCCACAGCAGAGTTTGCAGTGCTCGAGTCGATAAGGTTCATTTAAAAATATGAAAACACACAGCCAGAAGAAGAAGAAAAAAACCACACAAGGAGAAAACACTACAATTCTTGCTTCCCATGTTATCTTGCTAAAGAGATCCAGATAACAGAAAACACGACGAGCAGGAATATAGATTTGTTATTACTATTATTTGCTGCAGGGCCAATGGCAGACTGTAGAAATGCACCTTCTCTCAAACACAGCCCCACAAAGCTTGAGTCTTTATTGATTTCTGGAGCAGGACTACAATTGACAAATGTAATTAGCCAACAATGCAATGATTAAAGGAAAAACACTCTTCCTTACAGCTGCCATTATGGACACTGCTCCGTTCTTGACCTAGACCAGATCTCCACCTCTGAATCCCAGGCAGCTGAAGGATGAGTCTGACCCTAGGACTTCACTAGGGAAGCAGTCTCAGGCTTATGCACATCTGAAGGCTCATGTGGGACTAACAACCCAGCTGGAGGTGCTGTCACTAGAGGATTAATGCTGCCCTTATCCTCACAGCCACTGTTGACACCACTGGAATCATCTTCTGCCAAAAGCCACCCTGGCTTCTATTAATAAAAAAACCAAACCAAACCTCTTGAAAGCAGAACTGGTGGGCATGTGGTGAATTTAAACCCATAATTCTTCCCTGGAGCCCCATCAGCTGAGCCATGTAACACAGGACAAGATGCCAGCCAGACAGGACCCTACAGTGGAGCTGAGGCTGTGTACAACCAACACCTTGGTCCTCTGAAGGTTGGACTTGATGATCCTACCACTGGATTCTTCTTCTCTCTGTCAAACGCCAACCAAAACCTCTTGAAGGCAGAGAGCTGGGGGGGCATGGGGGCAAGCACATGGTGAATTTAAACCCATAATTCTTCCCTGGAGCCCCATCAGCTGAGCCATGTAACACAGGACAAGATGCCAGCCAGACAGGACCCTACAGTGGAGCTGAGGCTGTGTACAACCAACACCTTGGTCCTCTGAAGGTTGGACTTGATGATCCTGGAGGTCCTTTCCAACCACAGCGAGTGATTCCATGATTCTATTGGCTGTATCCTGCTCTGCCTGGAGAAGCCAATGCATCAGGTGAATCCCAGGGCTTAAGCCAGATTTGGGTGATGCCCCCTTTGTATGGGAATGAGCAAACCTTTCTGTGAGAGCACAGGCACTGCCAGTTCATGCCTTACCCTCTCCTGTGTCTGAGAGAAGACCTAACACAAAGAACAGATTCACAAAACCATGTCTGAACCAAAAAAAACAAGTAATACATATCTTACACATCACACTGTGTAGCAAAGAACTGTCTGAGGCCACCATGTGAGTAACATCACCTAAAATCTCTTTCATTAGTCCATTTTTAAAGCAGAAAATAATGACATCTCCTCTTTCATCTCTGCTACCAGGTAGCCCTGTCTACATAGATGCTTGAAATAAATACATTTAATTTCATTGGAGGCTTCCTGTAACAAAGCCCTGCAAAATCTATAGCCTGGCTTCAGCGTGGGATAGATCCAAAGACCAGCACATACTGTTATTAACTATAAATAAATGTGGAGAGGAACAGGGGAGAACTCCCAGTTTTCTCCATGAGGTCTATTTCATTTGGGGGCTATTTTTTGAAGCATTTCAACCTAGGAAGCTGCACGGTAATTACCTCCTCCTCTCCATAAATATTAGAGACTCCAATGCAGATATTCTTTTTACCACCCTTCTTTTTACAAATGCACCACATCCATCCAAAGTCACCTCTCACACTGAGCCTGGACCAGCTGCTTACACTGCTCCAGGAGCTGCTTACACAGCCTCTAGTTTCCACTGAAGACAGAACACGACGCACAAACTCAGGAGCAAAGGTTGACTCGTATTCCACATCAATCAAGCCACGCTTTGGTACAGGAACTTTCTGTACACCACTTCCAAAAAGAACACTCCAAACAAGGAGATGATTTCCCATGTAGACTAACTCTACCTCAATGGGTCTGCCAATGGTTTACCCAACACATGGTTTCCTCCACAGCCCGGCTGCACGCTCACCTTGTGCATGCAACAGCAACTAGATGGTGGCCCAAGACTCTTTGATTTGGACACACATCTGTGTGGCCCAGGATGAGCACAAGGTCTTCCCCTGCTGCCTCAAGGAAGGAGGCAGCAGTGCCATGTCCCCCATGTCTTGCAAGCCAGATGCACTGAGCACACCATGTCCCAGCAGCTCCAGGCACGCAGGGTTGCAAAGCAACCTCAGCTTGCCAAGGCAGAGGGGACTGTGCCCTCCCAACACCTGGAGACAGGTTATTTCAGCTGCTTCAGGAGCAGGAGAAGCAGCAAAAAGTGTCAGCATTGCCACAAACCTGACACCCACCTGCCCCTCATGCATCCCCAACTTCTCACCCAGGGCCGCTTTAGTTATTTTTTTTGTAAAGCTCTTTTCTGTTTTATTTCCATCTCTTTCCACGCCAACTTTATGACCCCTTCAGCAAAGCCCTGCACTGGGATGTATTTTGCAATAACTAAGACAAATGGTATTACAATAATTCAGACTCCAGGCATGGCTATTGTTAATGTTCTTGTTTTTACTGCGAGCGTGCAACAATCACAATGATTTTTAAAAAGCCTGGTCTGTTGGCTGATGGAGTCTTCCTGACTTTGATCCCTGAGAAGGAAAGGGGAGAAGAACAGAACGTTTTCTAGCACAGCTCTCTCCTTGTTCCACTGCCTTAATTATATGTGGATTGATCACAAAACACTCCCAGCGAGTTTCTGGTCTCCCGGATAGAATTTTTTCATCAATTTTCTCAGCTTACAAACCTGGACTACTCCTTTCTCCTGTAAGTCCTCTGGGCCACAGGAGAAAAACCTTGAGCAATTTTTGTGCACAGATTTATTGCTCAGTGGCATCGCCACCAGCCTCGTAGAAGGAAGGAGAGGGAGGAGCCTGCCCTGGGCAGGGCCAGTGCAGAAGCCAGAGCAGCTGTCCCCCCAACTTTCTGAAGGTTTTCAGAGTGGACCCCACCCTCCACATCACCCTGGCAGCATGGGGCACCCCAGTCTCAGAGCTCACCCCTGACAGGGTGGACACAGCAGGGGGACAACACTGAGCTCCAAGTAGGAAAGGTTGGGTAGACGAAGCTCCTAGGTAGGTAAACTAAAGCACAAATAACTTCAGCCAGCTAACACCAAGTACACAGAAAGGTGACATTGGAGCTCTCAAGGGAGCCTGGAAATGTCAATGACTTCAGCAATGTGGTCAAAGGGCTCAGTCCATCTAACTCTGCTGTAATGGTCAGAGTAGGAATGAACAGCTCAAGCCATGAGCTAGTGTGAATGCTCTACCCCATCTGACCCTAATTGGCCTCATTTATTTTGGTGCCTCACAGCTTGACATTAAGGACTTCTGTTTCCCTCCCTGCCTGGACTTGTCCAGCACCTAACAGCAAATGGGGCTATTCACTTGTTAGCACCGTGGCTATAAACAGAGGCAATTTACCAACAGATTCAAACAAGGGTGAAATGGATTTATAAAAATCAATCCTTAAACCAGTACAACATCTGTTGCCTATGTAGGATCTTGGCTGAAATACACTTCCAAGAGATTCACAGCCCTCTCCCTCTGACTCCACACGGCTCAACTCCCATCACAATGTTCACAATAGCTCCATCCATCTCCCAACCATGCCACCAAAAGCCATCCTGGAAGAAATAATGATAGCAAGTCTTGGTGCGTTGAAAGCAAGCATTAGCCAAACACCCTGCTCCATATTTTTCTTCCCCTTTTAAGCTGTCTCATTGAAGAAAAGGCAGTAAGTTTTAACTGTGAAGGAGGAGGTGGTTATGTGTCTCTCTGGGGTGGAGACACGTGTTCTGCACAGGCGACCTCCAGATGTTTCTGTCAGCATTGCAGGGAGCAAGGAAAAAAAATGAGTCAGATATTTAACTGCAGCCTGCTTGTACCCTTCATTTCTCACCACCACCCAAAATATCCTTCAGAGTTTCTTCAAGGAACTGCTGCAGCCATCTCAATTACCTTTAAAGTGCCAGCGCCATAAATCACCTTAAGACAAGCTACCTACAAGTGTTCTTAGCCAGAAAAGAGGGGCTTTGTACAACTGCCAATTATCACAAAGAGTGAATTAATAACATAAATATAAGTGACCAGGGCCATTTCCCAAGCACGCCATCCACTTCTGTAGAACACTCATCAGCTGCAGCAAGGGGCTCCATGAGCTGCAGTGGTGCCCAGGGAAACATGCAGCAAGCTGCCAGGGGCCAAGAGCAGCTCAGGCAAGAAGGATGGTCAAGCAATTGCCACACAACCATGGCCAGGGCAGGGCACGAACCAGGGGAGCTCAACACCTCCCAGCTTTGCTCAACCATCACCTAATGCAACCCAGCTTCCTCCAGCCACCAGCAACTTGGCTCAACTGTCAGCCTCTAGTGGCAGACCTTTGACCCAACCGTGCAGATCTTGATTAAAGCTTGAATCCAAAAACTCCAGCCTCTTTTTCATCATCTGTAAATGCTTGAAAAGGTCTGAACAAATACGACCCTAATATATTGAGTCTGGCCATGGTAAAATCCAATTATTAAAGTATGCATTTCTCCCAATGGCATTAAAAAAAAGAAACTTAATATATTTCTCTTACAAGGGGAGCTAACTTTTAAATAAAGATTTATTTGTCTGATTTTTTCCTAATGTTAAACCTCTAGATTCCTAGTCTGATTTTCCTTGCTACATTATTAAGAGGGGATTTTAAACCCCACTGGTCAGCTTCTGGATGGCAGAGCAGTGATAATTTTATTTCTCTTTTCCCTCTGCAGCCATTGGTTGAGTTTTGTTTTCTTTTATATTAATTATTATTATTTTTTGCTCTGCATGCCAACACCTGGTCAGCTCTATGGCTCTGCTTCACTAGAGTTTCCCAAGTTACCTTGTGAGATGATCACATCATTGCCCGGGTGGGTTTTGCACAATTAGTGCTTCACCATCTCACTTTGCAGGAGCTGGAACTCTCCCTTGAATCCCACATTCTTCAACAAGAAGCAGTTTCTAGACCTGCTTGTTCAAAAAGGCATCTTGAGCATTTTACAGACTGCCTGGCTGACCCAAAGGCTCGTGCACCGTGCCAGGTCCCAGTGGTCCTCCCTAAATAATGGGGTGCAGCCAAAAGTGAACCCAAAAACCCTACAAAGCACCAAGTGCAGCAGCTTCCAGTGTGACAGACTAGCCAGCAACAGCCTCCCCTGTTCCTACCCCTTCAGAAGCAGAATCCATTATAAATTACAGTAGAAAAAAATTGATATAACACATTATAAATTATTACACTTTGAATTCAGTCAATATTATTTTACATTACTAAAGTATGAGCTTACAATCATTTCTCATCTGAAAGCTGTTTAAGTAGTAAACACAATGCTTGTTACTGATTCTCAGTTTGCACTGGAAATATTTAGTGTTTTTCCTATATGCCCAGCTCCTGGAGTTACATGATGACTGCTCAGCCCACGCAGGTAATAGTACCACAAAAAGCCTTAGACTTTCCCACCATTTAGTGACAAGCTTCAAACGTGCAAAACCCTGTTTGATTTGTAAACTACCACCATACTCTGGAAGGATTTTCAACTAAATAAGGTTATCTATGTTGCAAGGGCACTGATTTGGTCATAGATACCCCATAGAGAGACCTGAGCATCTACAGCTCCAGCAACACAGCATTTCACAGCATCAGCTGAGACCAGCCCATGGCAGGGGTTTCCTCCTACCAAAGCAACCCTGCCTCCTCCAACAGCACTGGGTTGTCCTCCCCATCCTGATGGGCTGAGAGGATCCAGCCTGGATAGCTCCTAATGGTCTGTCAAGATACAAGGCTAAAGATACCTGCCTGATTTTTGAAGGTATCTTGGTTGCCAGGAGTTTTCTTTGTCTAGGACAGGACTAGGGGGAATGGGGCAAAGCTGGCAGTGGGCAGATTCAGGCTGGATGTGAGGAAGAAGTTCTTCCCCAGGAGAGTGGTGAGACCCTGGCATGGGTTGCCCAGGGAGGGGGTTGAGGCCCCATCCCTGGGGGTCTTTAAGGCCAGGCTGGAGGAGGCTCTGGGCAGCCTGATCTAGTGGGAGGTGTCCCTGCTCATGGCAGAGGGGTTGGAACTGGGGGATCCTTGTGGTCCCTTCCAGCCCTGACAGATTCTGATCTGTTTTAGCAGAGGACTTTAGAGCCCTAATGGCTCAATGGTTGGACTTGATGATCTTGAAGGTCCCTTCCAACCTAAAGGATTCTATGATTCTACTATGAAGTTTTCAGCTATTTAGGAACTTGAAGAGGCCAGATGCACTGAAGTTGAAGGAGAAAACACAATTCACAGATGGCAGTCACTGCAGAAGCTCAGACCACATCAAAGCATTGGTGTCAGCTTGAAGACCTCACCCCTTTGCAGAGGGGACCTGATCATGGCCAGGGCGGGTTTTTGTTCTGCAGGGCAGAGCTAGGCAAATAGTCAGGAACTCTTAAGGCCAGGTGGAAATCCAGGGATTTAAATGCAGCACCAGCCTTTGGCCCATGTTCCTGAGCTGGCTGTAACACAAGTTTGCCAGAGTTAACACCAATGCCCTCAAAATGAACAGTTTATAACTCGGCTCTTGTTTATCTGTGTCTCTATTGCTGCTATTAATATTTAATGTCTCTGGAGTAAAGGTTCCTCTCCAGCATAACAAGCCCTGCTGCATATTAATCAGAGCAGCAGCAGCCCGGAGCTCAGCTCCACGCTCGTGGGTTCCCCTGGCACACTCCTAACCTGTGGGCTGCCAAAGGCAGAGGGGGACAGGCAAACTGCCAGCTCCTCTGCACTGCAAACCTGCCCTTCCCTCTGCAGGCAGAGAAGGGCAAAGGGGGCAAAGAGAGGGCACTCGGGATGGAAACCATCCTCTGCTTCCCCTCCTGTCCTGCCAGCTTCTGCACACCCAAGGTACCCCCTGTGCTCTTGGTATCAGGCCCCAAATGGCTTTGATCTTTGCATGGTTGGGAGGACACAGCCCCATTTCCAGCACAGTCCCAACACGAGCCTGAGGCAGAGCTGGGATTGAACCTGAGGGTCATCCAGACCTCTGTCCTCAACATTTAAACTGCTCTCTTGATGCTGAGGAGCCTGGGGAGAAATGAGGAAGAAATGGGTGACCCCTTGCCCATCTGGAGGCCACAAGCAGCTCCACAGAGCTTCAGAAAAGCTCCAAATGGCAGCTCATTAGAACATGACTTGTCTTTGCTCTGTGCCCATTAACAAACCCCTTCTGCACCCATCCACACATCTAAGGTGTGAAACCCTTCAAGAAGAAGAGTCAAAAGCTGATGTTTGATGGCATCCTATTTGCCCTGGTCTTAAGTATCTAGAGGGTCACTAACTCCTACAGATAACCAGAGCTTTACACTTTGATTTAACCCAGTGTAAAAGGTATTGCTCAAGAAGAGAGCAGAAAGATCGTGAGATGGATAAAGGTGGCAAGAAAATGGGATCATTACTTCACACAAACACACTCTTCTGGACAGCCTGAAATCCCAGCTACAGACTGCAATAAAGCTGGCCCATCACAAAAGGATTTCTCCCTTGCCCTGGCTACCCAGCACCCGTGAAGGAAATGAACTCAGCTCAGCTCACAGGGAAGCAGCCAGTGTTTAGAAAAGCTGCTGTTGCAGCCACCACACACACAGGCAGCTCCAGAAAACCTCACACAAGTTACACCAGAGATTGCCCAAGGAATGAGTTAATGTCTGCAACTGCACAAAAAGGGGGACTGAAGCTATGATTATATGGGATTACACCCTCAGGGATGAGGAAGGTCCCCTTTAGCTCTGCAGGGAGCAGCTCCATGGCCAGGGCTGGTTGCTGTGCCCAGGGTAGGTGATGTGATGCCTGCTCTGGTCCTTCTATGAAGCAAAGATTTTTTTCACTCCAGCCCTTCTTGTTGGTATTCAATTGAGTGAAATGCAGTTTGAAAAAGTATTTTCTTTCCTTAAAACACATAAAACACCACCACCCCCTCCCCTTCCAATCTCAGCTGCCAAATCTTGGCCCTGAACCTCAGGGCCAATTTCTCCTTTGTTTACTGAAAGCTCCTTCTAAATCTTTTCATACTAGAAATGCCAGTCCTCCAAACAATTACTCTGGCTGCAACATTAGTCATTTGCTACATTTTCCATCAGCATTACTCACTTGATGGCATATCATCTTTGCTATAATGGGATTTGGGCCATCCCTTTTTCCTCCTGTCCTCCTTAGAGCTTTTCTACCCACAGCCTCCCAGATTGTATCTCCTGGCCAGGGGGTATTGGACATTTCTCTCTCTTCCTGACCACCAGGAAAAAAAAAAAAAATCAGTCTGTGCATGGCTCTTGGAGATACCATGGGATTAATAGCATTAACATCAATATAATATAGCTCCCTGCAGAAGAACAACAGTGCAAGGGAATTTTTAAGGCTAGAAATCTTTTCATTACCATCACAGGGACAGCAGGAAGCCCCTGTGAATCACTTCATGATGAACAGTGACATCAGAGCCAGGAGGCAAAGAAACCAGGCTGGAGCAGAGTGTCAGCTTTGAGCCCTCTCCCTAGAAGAGGCAAGTTCTGGAGCTCTTATCAAGTGCCTGTGGCAAGGAGACCATCTGCACTAGAGAAAACATCTTTAAACTCAGCATCCTTGGTCCAGACAGGTCAAGGACTGGAGTTATCCCAGGATATAGCCCCTAGCTCCCCCAACCCCAGAACTTCAAAGACAGGAACATCAGATGGGGCTTGTCCTGCACACACAACCAACCCAGGAGCTTCCACCAGAACTAAAATCTACTATTAGTAGTATGTGACTTGGGGTACCCTGAACATACAAGTCTATAGTGAGAAGCCACCATCACTAGTGGACTCAGCCTCCTCCTCAAGCAGCTCACAGGCCAGTACAGCTCTCTATAGATCTATTTCCTCCTGCAGATGGAATTTCCAGGCCATACCTGGAGTCACAGAAGCCACTATGTGAGCTATGCCTGCTCATAACTGTTGTCTCAGCTCAAGCCCAGGGTTTGCACACAAGCCCCACAACCAACAACACATTTAAGCATTTTTATCCAAGTTTCCCCCCTCCATTAATTCTTTGATAGAAAACTTAAGACTAAAAAGGGAGCTTTCTATTTTTTGCTCCACCAGAAAAAAACCACAAACCAGAGCTCTCTTCCTGCCTACATATGTTTGATGTCAAAAAGACAGAGGAGGTCATTCTTAAAAAAGGCACTTCAAATACCAATATTCCCTGTCATCTCAGTTTTCCATCAGCAAGTGACAGTCTCTTCCTTCAAAACAAGATCTAATGAAACCACATTTATCCCCATCTTGCTGTAATCACATTAGACAGCTCTACCAATTTAACTTTATTGGTTTCTTAACTCTCTGGAAAAAATAAAAGAAGATAAAGCCCCACACAGAGACCAGCCCTACAAGTTTTACTCCACAGAACCAGCCACCTGCAGTATCCTTTTGAGAACAGCAGCCAATGGTCAATAAAGAGCCTTCTGTTTGGTTTTAGGCTTCCTGCTAAGATCCCATTTTCTTTTAAGAGATTTGTGCAGTTTTTGAACGCATCAAATTTCCTTTAAGCCAAAACTTGCAACGTGGGCTTGGCCATTAGGGGCACAACCCATCATCATCTTCAGCTCCTCAGGGTGTGAATGCTTACCCCTAGGAGAGCTCAGCTAGGAACGTAGATGAGACTGTTATTGTAAACTGCTGCCCAGGCACCTCAATGATGTGCTGCTTACCCCTACAGAGAGGGAGAGGCAGGAACAGGTGGATGTCTGGGGCAGAGGCTATGGCACACCAGGGAGTCAGTTTTGCAGCAATTTTTCATCTCAAAAGGCTGCTTTTCAGTAGCACATCAGCTGGAAGCAATTAACCTTTGCAACACCCTGCTGCTTGCTACAACCACGAGCCCATCTTGTTCCCCAGGTCCTCTCGGAGATTTCCCTGGAGAAGCAATAGATGTTTCCCAGAGAAAGAAAAAAACAGTTGGCCAGATTCCAGGCATCACCAGTTTAGGAAAGAGAATAGCAGTAGCAGGCAATTTATTTTCTGCCTAGGTGGAAACCTCAGCCAGATCCTGTTGAATTCCTGTGCCTTTTCCCCACTGCTGTTGATGCTAGGTGTGTGTGCAGACAGGACACACCTTGGTGACACCTCTAAGTGGACATGGAATGATCTGCTGGTGATGGGAGTAAACTTTGCTTGGTGCTCCAAGGTCCTGTCTTACCCCTCTAGCACTGAGCCAGAGAAAACACTTTCCATCCTGGAAGAAAACCAGCAGCTTTGTCCTCTCCTAAGAAAAACTGGTCCACCTTTCTCCACAAGCAAGCCCTTAACAAAGCTTATTTTGAAAAGGATGTCCATGCAGGCAGAAGGACACGGAGGTGTCAGCCCCAGGCACGGCAGTGGCACCAAGTCACCCAGACCTGCAAGCTGTGCCCAGCACATGCCATCTCTTGTTCAGCTCATGCTGCACCCAGACACACACAGACTGCTCAGGCAAGTCCATCTCTATGCCACACCAAACACACCCTGGCAGCTCTAACTCGGATGCTGAGAGGGTTAGAGGCTGCACAGTTCCAGCCACCCTTTGGAGCAGTCCCCTCATCCCCCCAGGATGGGATGCCAGCATCCCCTCTGATGACTGGCAGGGACCCAGAGCTGCCCAGGCACAAGCCCTGGAGCCCTGCCACTCTCACACCCTCACCCTGCCTCCACAGCCTCCTACCACCCCCAGCGAGCAGCTCCCAACGCCTGCTCCCCTCGGAGCACATCATCCTTCCTCCCTTCAAAACCCCTCTGCAAACACAGGCTACCAAAATAAATAAAACCACAGGCCAAAAAAATAAAAAGAGAAAAGCAGACTGCAGCCTTCCCCCCACACAGGGTTGTTTGTGGGCTGTCAAAGTCTGGGGAACCAGCGAGATCCACGCTGCCTTTCGAGCTGGGGATGGCACAGCCTATTTTCTGTTTCATTGACAATTAATAATACCAACTCCTACCTCCACCAACCTCTTAGCCAAAATGCACACATCCAGACATCCCCTGCTTCTGACAGGGTGTTTGAACACACGCAACACTGCTCAGCAGGCAAAAGCTAGCAGGGGAAGCAGGTCTAATTAGCCAGAACATGGATTGGGAAGCTCCAAGTGGCTGTGTTTTCATACCACCAAATTAGGCTCATCAGGTTACCCGCTATGGGCAGGATGATTTTTTAAGTGTTCCTTTGAGGCAGATAAAAGGGAACAGGAATTCCTTCAGTAAAGCACTTCAGGCTATGTGGCTGAAAGGTTTGTGTCTCCTTCATACCTGAGTCAAGATAGAAAGAAGGCTCCAAATCTCCTCTCCCCAAAGCTCAAGGGTCATGCTAGGGGCTGAGCAGATCCCTGGTGGTTGTCCACAAGCAGCTGCAGCACATCTCAGCCCCCAGCACACTGCCTGGATCTTGTGAATGGGAGCTCCACCCCAGGCCACTTCACTCCCAAATCAGCAAAGGTGTAAAGCAGAGATCATCAATAGGAGTCTCATGACCCAGACAGATTAAAACACAGTTAGACCAGAAGCTAATCAGTTTTGTTTATACTCCTCAGACCACAGCACTAGATCTTCTGTCTGTCTCCTGAACACAAGAAGTGTCCTTGGGGATCATCAGGCAATGAGGACAGCAACTCTTCTGCTCAGCTCTGCTTTTCATGGAAAACTACAGCAAGAGCTGTGCTGTTAGAAGTGTTTATACTGCTGAGACCACAGCACTAGATCTTCTGTCTCCTGAACACAAGAAGGGTCCTTGGGGATCATCAGGAAATGAGGACAGCAACTCTTCTGCTCAGCTCTGCTTTTCATGGAAAACTACAGCAAGAGCTGTGCTGTTAGAAGTATATCACTCACTCCTTCCAGCAGAACAGGGCAAACCATGGGTGTGCTGCTGTAGGACAGACCCCACAACCTCAGTCTCCTTCTCTCTACTATGCAACAAAGCCAAGCAGAAAACAAACACTACCAGCCCTGCTGCTCTTTCAACTCCATGAATTAAATCCTACTGTTGAACTCATCTCCTGTTTGGACTGAACTCACTGGAGTACAGCAACAATGCAGAAATCAGAACTAATAAAATCAACATAAAGAAGAGGAACAAGAGAAAGGCCACGAGCACCAGCACAACACACAAACCCAGGACCATCCAATAAAGATTCAGAAAGCAACCAGCTCTCCTGTATAGCCCACAGCCCATGTTCTGCAGACTGCTGGGTCCCAATTCCTAATCAAACCCACCCAATTCCACTGTTTGTCTGCACAGTCCTAGCAGAAAAATAGACTATAAAAACAGGTAGCTTGCCTTGCAATATTAAGTATCTCCATTTTCCTTTAACAAGAAGGAGCTGGCATCAATTAGAGGACAAAGCTATTAGACACAATTTGTTTATTCCAATTAGTGACAAGCCTGTGTCAAAACACCAGCTCCCCATGGCCCTGGATCTCAGAAGAGGTTTCGAGGCAGAATGATTGATGAGCCACCCACGGTCTCCTGCTGAGTTGAAGATTCTTTGGACTGGGCTGCTCAGGAAACACTCTCATCTTTCCAAGGCCCATCTCCTGTCAGAGCAGGACTGCCTGCCTCCTGGTGCCCAGCAGCACGAGCATCCTTGGATTTAACCAAGCACTAGGCTCAGTGCACTGTGCTGCTAACACATGCCAAAATGCTGAAATGTCTTTTCCCTGTGGATCTGTCCCACCAATACAGCTGTTAGTTCCTCAGAGCCAAGCAGATAGTTAAAAAAAAAAGAGCCACCTGAGATGGTTCATGGGACTGGAGCCCCCTTAGACCCCCGTGGGGTTTCAGTCAGATCTGTGCTGGGTGTGCCCGTGCTACTCAGGCACTAATCCAGCCTCCAGTCAGCTCCAAAAGTGAGCAGAATGGTTCATCTGCATGGAGCCCCTTTGACCCCCGTGGGGTTTCAGTCAGATCTGTGCTGGGTGTGCCCGTGCTACTCAGGCACTAATCCAGCCTCCAGTCGGCTCCAAAAGTGAGCAGACACTCACCCTGCCATATGCCTGACATGTCCCAAGCTGTTTTAAAAGGCTTTTGCTAAGGACCTCCACTGCTCCTTCTCTACATCCATTCAGGAAAGGCTCCTGCACACATCACTGCACAGCGACAGTGTCACGCTCCCAGCTCCCAGGGTTAATTGGCCTTTCCCATCTCTGGGGCCACTTCCTCCTTTAATAGCCAATTAGACCTTATTAGCTACGTTGTCATTTACATCCAAGGCTCCCAGCAGCAGCTACAAATTCACCCCAGCCCTTCTCACGAGGCTGCGTGGCCTTTTGCATCACAAGCTGACCCTCCTCGCTTGGCTGTGGTCTCTTTGCTCCAGCAGAACCTTCTGGCCAGCAGCTCACCAGCGTGCTGACGTGGGGAGCCACCTGCAGGGAGCCCAGATGGAAGACCCAAGGAAGGGCTGACCCCTCAGGAAGGGACCAGTCTGTTCAGTGCATCTCCTAATGGGCCTCAGCAAAGCAGCACGTGGACACGTTCAGCAGACCACTGTCTGCTCGTAGCCATCTGCCAGAGCATGTTGACATACTGCAGCATGGATCAATAGAAAGAGAGCTAGATAATGGCCATTGATTTTACATATGTAATGAAGTTGTCGAGTCTCTGATTTGGCCATTAGTAAGTGTTCATTTTATTGACCTAAAGGGCAAGGGGACAGAGATGCTTTGTTCTTTCCTTTTAAAAAGCAAGCATCGTTTGCTAATAAGAGACAGCCTGGCTCCCTCCTCATTATCTCTCTGATTTACATTTCCTTCCTCAGCTTTGTCCAGGCACAGCAGAAACACACAGACAGCAGCAGGGCTCATTTCACAGGGCCATCCCAACGCTGGCTGCACACACTCTCAGAGCCACACGTGCCTCCTCCCACAGGAGGTCTCCAAACCACCTGCAGCACATCTCCCTCCCCAGACCAAGGACTTGGCTCCTTGCACAAGCCCCATGCAAAATTCTTCTTTGGAAAGATGCACCCACACACTCACCAGCTGCTTCCCCCTGCCCCACCTTTGATCCTGTGAACACACAGGGGTCACTCAGATCCACTTCAATTCAACAAAGCCACAGAAAGATGCTACCCAGCATTTTTGGGGGAGTGAAGAACAAAGTCTGCTGCATTCCAGCTCAGCTGTCAGACTGGAAAGCTAGGAAAGGACTTTTGCCAGCTTCTAGCCTCTTTGTGCTTCAAACACACACCTCACTCCCTACAGACTTCTCCATGTGTAGGCATCACCAACAGCTCCTCTGTTTAGGGTAAGAAGCCCACTGTGAAACTGGAAAGAGGTTTTCAAAGGAGGCCATGCTGGGGAGGAAAGCTCCCTCGTCTGAATTCAGTGACCACACAACATAATGCTCAGCTAGCAGCTTTCTGAGCAGTGCTGCCAAGATCCACAGCATACACTGATTAAAAAAAATAACCTCCAACCCTTTTGGCCTGAATTTGGTCCACACGCTCTCTCTGCAAAGCAACAGAGGCTCCAGCACTCAAACTGCTGCAAAAATGGACCCTTGTCACTGTGTTGTGGTGAGTGACAGTGGAGGAGGCTCGTGCCCTACACAAAATATCACGGCAGCAAAAGAACTGGTACATGCAGGAAGATGAATTTAGCCTGAGAAAGAGCCAAGTAGCCAGCAGACAGGCAAGATGATCCTCCTGAGCATGTTACAGACACAGGGGATGGCTCTATTGCCTCAGTTGGTTACCAACACATGGCAGAGCCACATACTTCAGCTAGGAGCTGATAAAAGCCTTTGCAACTGGAATATTAAAACAAGAGCCATTTGATGGCAAGCCTGGGGCATCCTGGCTAATATTCCAAGGCCTTGCCATTAATGTTTAGTAACTATCACTCAGGTCACTTCTTTGAGACTACAAGAGACAAGACTCACTGTCTCCAGCAGCTATCAGGCATCCAACATCTGGGTGGACACCAAAAACACTCCAGGGAAAAGGAAAGCACAGGCCTCCCAGCTCTCACTAGGAAAGTTCCTACCTCTGCCTATCTCAAAGTTGTATCTCCTGGGCCTTCAGCATCAGGATGAACATGAAACATCCACCAAGAGGTAAGGGCAGCTCCCCAGTACAGCATGAATTGGTTGAAGGAATGTTTCCACACACCATGCTGAGCAACCTTGCCCCAGTACTGCAGCCACCTCCTGCCCAGGTCCTGCCCCAGTTGCCCTCACCCAGACCACAGCCCGAGGCCATGCAGCTTTAGGCAACATCAGAACCCTTCTGGCTTCCAAAGCAAGGCTGAAGAGAAGATGTAGGAGAGACTGAATTAGAAGAGGGTTTGCAGTAAGGAAAGATTCAATGGCATATCACTGATAAGATCAGGCCAACAAGTGACTCCTCCTAATGGGACTCTCACTGAGGTTGCACTCACAGCTCTGTGTTTATATACAGAGAGATAAAGCAAGGCATGGAAAACTATATAACCAATGATGTTTAAATTAGAAGGGATCCAAGGGATGCTAATAAAATGCTGGAAAAAATTATATATAAACATCTACATAGAGGTTGAAGGAACATAACAAGCTTTTCCTAGAAAAGTGGCAACTAAAACTGACACATGGAGAGCGTAGGAGAGATTGGGAGAGCAAGATAGCTCCACCATAAAGTGCAAGAGAGAATCAATTAGAGATGAAGGAGATATTTAAGGATGGCATTAAAAAGAAGAAATGAACATACAGCTACAGAAATGGGAGAAGGGTGTTTTGTTTCATAGAAGAAAAAACAAACTTGGGTTTAAATTCATTCTGCTTCCACAAAACAAGGGCAGAGATTTAAGCAGCGGTTTCCAGAGTGAAGCTTTTGCAAACACCTCCTCCAAAAAGCTTTGCAGGTAAGTTTGCAACAGCCCATGTGGCTCTGTGGTTGATGACAGAGGTGCAGCATGTGCTGGCTGAGCCTTGGTGGCATGGTCCCCCCCGTGTCATCATTGCAACCATTAGCTGCCAAGGGGCACTGAGCCCTGCTGGCACCAAGATGCACCCCAGCAGCAGAGCACCCTGCCCACTCCTGCCACCCCAAGGGCAAAGGGGCAGCTCTGGCTTTGTCAGCACAGCTCAGCCTCTGGCTCCTGGGGGCCAGCAGCTGCCTTCTCTCAAGGCTCTCCTCCACTCAGGCACGCCTGCCCTGCAGCATCCCCCCTGGCTCAGAAGGCAATTTCATGCTCACATAGTGCTGACTCCTGTCCAGGCACGCTGGAGGATCCCGTGCAATTACCATCAGATGCTCAGAGCAGCAATGCCTCAGCACTCAGCATCAGCACTATCTGCACACAGCAGATTCCACCCCCTGCACCCACACCTAGCCCAGCCCCTGGTACCTGCTGCCTGGCCCTTTGCACCTCCACCCAGTGTCACCACAACCTTCCACTGTTGTCAACAGCCCAGCAGGATCTCCACACCTTACACTCTTGATGGGCAGTGGGCTAGAGCAGGGCTGGGGAGATGGAGGTGCTAATTTGAGAGCTTGCTACAGGCAATTCCTTTCATTTTCTCTGTGCCTCTGCTTCATATCTAGATCGTAAGAACAAATGTTACTGTCAAACCAAAAGCCTATGCAATAATTCCTGCTAATAGCCTCCCAGCCTTCAGCTACTTTCAGGTTAGGAAACTTCTGAAACTGATGTTGTTTATATATTTAATAACTCTTAACTGCTTTGCTCTTTGCTGTGCTTGCCTAGTTCTCCCTTAAATCTACGAAAACTTTCTGTACTCACAGCATCCTTCAAGCTCAACAAATCAATCGCCTGTTGCACAAACCCAACTTCCTGCTATCTGTTCTGAACTCAGCTTCCATCACCCTCATTCTGTGTCCTCTGCTTCTCACACCAGCAGAGACAATGAGCAACCCATTTTCTCCACTTTCTCCATTCTGCTCATCATTTGTAAACTCTCCTGCACAGACACACTCGCTATAAACAACAGCAGGAGGCACTGAGGGTGTTTAATCTCAGCTGGAAATCCTGGGCACCACCCTAACCCCAACCAGGTTCCCTGTGTATGCACTGAATCCAGCCCTGCTTGGCACCTGCAGCCCCCTTAGAAGCTGATGAATTGTTTTCTGCTCTCCTGCTCAACTCCATCTCGGGTTATCTATGAGGAAATGGAATTTGTTTGCTGATATCAAAATGCTGCCACTCACCTGAAGGGATTAACACTGTGACAAAATCATTAGAAACCTGATAGAGTACTGGAGGCCTTCTGAGTTTCTGAAAAAATTCATTCTTCAGCCTAATAAGTGTCTTTTTCCAAACAACTGCAACGGCACCATCCCTGTTTCTCAGCCCCCACTAGAGCAGCCAGAACAGGGCTCAGTTTACTCTTCAGAGCAGCTAAAGGGGCAAACAATGCCTGAGGCTCACGAGAAGCCTCTACATCCAGCAGCAACACCAGAGCACAGGGTTCCCCTTCAAACACCCACTTGACACTCCTCTTTGCAACTCTCCCCACTGCTCCTGGGTGAACTGGCAGCGAGTCACTGTCACTCCTGGGGAAGGGGGAGACAAGCGACCTTCCTTGAGCTGATTCCCTGCCAAAACCCCCACGGAATGCAAGCTGTCTGCTCCACTCTGAAACCTCCTTCCACAGCGTGCTGGGGAGAGGATTTTTCTATTGCCCTGCACCAAGGTGACTCCATCAAACATCTTTTTTTCCCCCCCCAAACAGCGCTCTGAGCGACGCTGAAATTTGCATTTCAATTTGAATTCATTCTCATGGTTCGAATGAACTCCTGAAACACCTCTTGGTGTGTGGTTCAGAAGCACGCTCTCTTGCTCCACTGATACACATCCGTGTGTATTTTTAGCCTTGATCCCTGCATTAGAGAAAAGTCACCCTTTGAAAAGAGCAGTTTTATTGCCAAGCGATATTAGCACAATGAAGAAAATCGCTCCTAATTTTTATAAATTATCTCATCATCTGCAACTAATTAGCAGCTGCCGAAAGCTGAGAAATTGCTCTTCACCCTGGAGGATCTAGCTCCAAGCTACACAGGACTCAAACATCCCTCATGGTCAAGGATGGCACGAGGAGCCTCCAGCTGGCTCCTGCACGGGTCCCACTGGCTGTCCCACCAAGGCAGGAGCTGTCCCACCCCAGCATCTCCACCACCAGCAACACTTGTGATGCAGCCCAGCTGGAAACTTTATTAAAATCCCATCTAATCGAGCTCTTGTGACTCTCCATTCTCCTTACCCTGGCTCCTAGGCGCTCGTGCCTCTGCCTGTGCTGCTGTAAATGTGTCTATAAAAGTAAAATGAGCAAGCAGCCAACGACTAAATGGCACTTAATCAGGAGAAAATGTATACCCTGGTGTATAGCAAACTGCTGTTAAGTTGGGGGTGGGAGATAGAAGAAAATAATAAGCTATAAATGGACAACCAAATAAATCTTCTGCCGTGCCAAGCGAGAGCACATCTGGTTAGATGCCACTTCCAATCAATTGTGAGGAAAATGTTGATTTGCCACCAAGTACCTGGCAGCAGGGGTGGGAAGGGATTGCAGCCCTGAGAGCAGAGCCCCTCTCAGGGTCTCCCATCAGGTGCCTGCCCTCCTCAGCTGCAGCACAACTCCATCTGATAACATCTAATCACTGAAGGAAGCAAGCTGGTGGGCCCCAGCCACCACTGGCCAGGCTGTGACACTGCCCATGGCCTGTGGGTCAGCTCCAGTTCAAGCACAAAAGGCCATCTCTCCAACAGGAGAGCCCCTCCATCCCCATCCCTTCCACAAGCCCTAAAAGGGTCAATAAGGCAACAAATGATAATCCAGAGACTCCAAGGTATAAATACCAGAGAACTTGCACACCTCTGATCCTCGAGAGAGCCTTAATTTAATACAGAGCACTTCAGCATTAGGAGAAAATGTGATTTGGGACTTGCAAGTCCCTGAGGGAAGAGCTCCTCAGAGACGGGTACCATTGCAAAGGGGATTATCACCATAATCACAAGATTAGTCGAATAATCCCAGCCTAAGAGAGAGGTTTTCTGCTGAGCAAGATGCTCAGCACTCTCCTGCATTCATGGAAATACACTGCAAAGCAGGGTGAGATGGACTTGGAGGAACAATGTGGGGAGAGAAGAGCTTGACTGGGGCAGCACTGTGCCTTCCAGTCTCATCCAAACCCACCAGTGTTACTGATTGGTAAGGAGACTCAACTGGTTCACAGATTTCATGTAGAAACATGGTTCAGCTCTCCTACAAACAGCAAAACCAAGAAATCCAGTTTAATTGCTGAAGTAAAAGACAATGTGACAGGGAAAACAAAATAAAATAAATATCCTCTACTAATCACCTAGCCTGTCTTTTCTAAGGAAGCCCTTGTGCAGCTGAATTGCACAAAATAAACTAATAATGACTGATTATTTTCTTCTATAGGTCAGAAAGGAGATGAGCTAGCTGAGACTGAAATCTCAGTCATGTCTGTGTCATGGCCAGGATTGCAAAAAGAAGAAAAAAGCCATCCAGGAGCAGAACCCTGTACCACAAGCACAGCTATCAGATCCTCCTGCTCTCAGAGAGACTCTCCTGTCCATCAAGAAATCCACTGCATCTCACCAATCAGGTATTAATATCCTGGCTAGAAAAAGATACATAAACCCAACCCTAATATTTTTACATTTCCAGATTCTCAGCTTTTAACTGAATACATTCAGATTTACTACCTGGGGAAGAGATTTCTCTGAGAAGGGAACGACAGAGTTTGGCATTTCTCCTGGATATGTCTCTATCTTACAGACAACCCAGATGTCTCAAACCCAGGTATACACTTGGCTGAGGTCTGTTGCTAGAATCAGCAAGGAAAGAGAGGAGAGGTGCAAGAAAAAGTTAACACCTTGATTTCATTTCACTGTGTTTTCCATTTCTGCATCTGCCAGCAAAATTCACCCCATCAAGCACAATGTGAAATGGGGGAGGATGTTCCTGGTGGTTAGAAGGTTCTGGTCAGGAGGCTCACAGCACTAAAGAACCTGCTTAACTCAGCTCCAGCAGAGACAGAGCAACCTGTTGCACAGTTCTTTTCAGGTGCTGGCTGTAGCTGGGGCAGCTCAGCCCACCCAGCTCTGCCTTTTCCAGCATGAATAATGCTGGATGATTTCCACATGGGGAGGTGGGGGAAAGGAATGAATAAATAGAGCCAGGACATTTAAAACAAAAGTGTACAGCTATATTCAGCAAATGACTGTTTCCCTGAAGGGCTTCAGGTGTTAGTCACAGAGATGCTCCTCCTGGAGATTTGCTGTTGGGTTGGTTTGGGGTTTTTTTTTGTATTTTAGTTTTGTTTTCACTTCACTTTTTGGTGTTAGAAAGCAGCCATGCCTCATGCTAGAGGTGGCTTTAGTAGCAAGAGAGGAAATTCTCAAAGCCACTGTTCCCCTAATCCAAGCCACCAAATCTTTTCAAGGTTAATTAATTCCCTAAGCATCAAGACACATCTTTCAAAAGCACCCTTACTGGCACCAATTTCTCCTCAAAGACTCTCTGTGCTGCTAGCCAGTGCCTGAAAACTCTTCCCATTTCCTTGCAAGAAAATCAACAGTCCCAGGGCAACCAACAGCCAGCGACCCATTGCAGTCTGTCATCCAAAAAAGGCAACAAGGAGGAGGAGGAGGAGGACCACAACCAGCTCAAAGCCACCTCTAGCAATGCACAGCTGCTCCAAGCACCATGGAAAACACCTTCCTCCTAAAAAGTCTTCCTCACAGTGCAGAGCTTGAGGCACTCAAAGCCCAGAGAGCTCTGGGTGAGGGGCTCACTGAGCCCTCCCTGGTGCTGCACTCTGCAGAAGCACTGACTGATGCTCAACACTAGAGCTGGCTGACATGACCAAGAGGCTCTTACTTGATAAACAGTGACTGCTCTTCCAGAGCAATTACAGGCTATTAAGTAAATGAGACATGTTATAAAAAAATAAAGAAGGGTCTGTATTTACACAGGAGCCTGTAATGACTCTATCACCATGTCAGCTTCACATGCTTGACAAGACAGGCACAGGAGAACTTCTGAGTCTTCTGCCTTCACTTAATTTCCTTTTCATAAAGCCAATTACAGTGGCCACAGATTAATGTTTCTCTCTCCCTTTCTCTTCCTGGACTTACCTTGAGATGCCCTGATATCAGTGAAGTGGAGGGTCAGTCTGGGGTTGCCTCCACCTCAATCTAGAAAGGTCCCATTTTTCTGTTGCCCAGCTAAGGATATTGTCATCAACAGACAAACCAGCAGCCAAAGTCCTCCCTCCACTCTTAAATCACACACCAACAATCCCACACGCCAGAGCACTGGAGGGAGGAATAAGTCACTGCATTTACTCACAGCATGGGATGTGCAGGTGGCTCCAGAACCATGCCATGGTAGATGGAAGGACCCAGGGGATCAGTCCAACCCCAGTCATACAGTAACTGCCAAGAGAGAAACTCATCACCTCACCCCACCATTCTGGGAGCTCCACTTGTTCTGAAGAGTCAGTTCTTATAGAGGTGGCTTCTTGCCCCACCTCCAAGTTCATGTGGAAGGTGGGGGCACCTGGTGGTGATCTCCTCATCAGTCCCCACCCAAGGCTGGCCAGACCCTGGGTGAAAGGACAATCCCAAGAGCATGTGCTGCTCTCCCAGTGGCCACTCCTGCCCCAAATACACAGCACTGCACCATTCAGGGACTGAACTTCCCATAGATGTTCCTACACCCATCTGTGGGTTCTGCACCTCACTTCCAGTGGAAATGGCTGTGCCTGTGTCCTGCTCAGGGCAACTCAGGATGCACTGCAGGCACCTTGTAGCCCCTCCACCAAGCCAGGCTGCACGTTCCTGACCTATGCACGCCCAGCCTCTTCCACTCATTTTGCTCCCAGTGTCAACAATTTTACCAGCAGTATTTGCAGGGCTGTAGGGACTGAAACCACACAGAAATAGAAAACAGTAATCTAAAGACAGGGAGGGGAGGGAGTTCAAAGTGCTTTCCTGCTAAATGACAACCCAAGCTGCCTGCAAATACAACTCTGGAGCTCATAAAGTAACTCTGACCACTGAGGGTGCCTAATAAAGATTACTTTCTATAGCTGCACTTGCCTGAGGCATCATTTGTTCCTAACAAGAAGCTCCATGGGATTTAAACGCATGAGAGAAGAACAGGCTTTTCAGCCACAGCCATTACAATGAAAACAAGCTTTCTGCTCCAAAACCCAAGTACTTAGCCCCCTGTCCTACCCTGATAATGCTCCTCTGTCATGCCATGTGGACAACCACAGTGCTTGCTTTCTGCCAGACCCCTTAAAGCAGCTATCCCATAGCATCAAGCCTCCAAGACTGGTCGTGCTGGGGATCTTGAGACAAGCTCTGCTGAGAGCTGCAATGCTCAGGGCACTGCTGGCTGCCTGGGCAAAGCCACTGCAGCCTCCCTGGCCCCAGAAGCCCAACACCAGCTTCTGCAGTGATGCCACAGAGCTGGGGCTGGGGAGGCAGCTGGGGTGGCTAGCGCATGGGATAATCCATGACTTTGCAAAAGTACTGCAAGGTATTTAATTGCCAATTCAAGCATTCTTCTGCTTTGTCTTGGATGGTGGTTGTGATCGTGGCATTTCTGAGCATACCTGGAATAATCAAGTATTTCTTCCCACTGGACCAGAGCCCCCAACAAAACAAGCACGCCAAAAATTTCCACGTGCCACTGAAACATATAGAAACATAGATAATAAATGTTAAAGGTCTGCAACTGCCCAACTGTCTCCTGTACAAGGGACGTGGAACAAAATGTTCTGAAGCACTGAAGCCAGGTGACAGAAGAGACTTCTGCTGCTGGTCAGACTGGAAGATGTGGGGCAGCTGAACACGACCACAAAACCATTCTGCAGGGTGAGTGGAGATGTGTCATTAGGGGCATCCTGCCATGGTAAAATTAGATGGCTGTGGATCAGATCTGGTAGAAGGTGAAGGCTATCAAATGTGGGCACACGTGTCCATAAGCACAAACTCTCTGAGAAAGATGCTGGCAACTCCAAAACCCCCTGGCAGTGAGATGGGCCCGCTGAGCCTGTCACATACAGGTTAGGAGATTCTTCTTGCCAAGCAGAAGAACCACAAATCAGGGCTGAGAAGGAGGTGGAATCTATAATGAACGTGGAGATCCTCAGACAAACCCAAGCTGACATCGCATTGTAACTTCATTATCCCTTGGGCTTGGCAAGAAGATCACAGAAGTCTTAAGCTCATGTGGGATGAGCCTCAGGCTACATCTCAGGCATTCATTCTGGCCTGCACCTCTATGATATGAAACCAGGAATAATTCCTGAGGACATGGCACGTACAGACCAGCTCCAATGAGGCTGCTCTGTGCTACAGCACAGGGGAGGGAACAGCAAGCCCCTCAGCAGGAGAAGAAATTATATGGGAAAGCAGCTTCTTCCTTGCCTTTGTCCTCCTATCCCAGCTCTATTTTCCTCCCTGAACATAATTTTAGCAACATGAGATCCAAGAACTTTCAGCACACATAGAAACCAGGGTATCAGAACAGGTCCAGGAAAAGTGGGAAGGTCCTGGCAGGCAATAGCTCAGCTCTGCCTCCTAGCCAGCTTTATTAGCTGTCCTGACAACAACAACAAGAGCTACCAAAGATGTGATAGCTGATAGTCTCCTTTGAAGGGATGGGAGCATAACCCAGACAAGTCACCCACAGACTCCTACAGGTGCTGGAGTTTGATCCTGAACCTCCTGCACCCTCCCCGGGACTCCCAACCTCATGACTCTGAAGTGGATTTCTCCCTCAACACTGAAAACAGCCTGAAAATTCTCAACTGCTCAGCACTAAGATCAGGTCCTTCCCTCCAGAGACTATTTTAGAAGCATCTGGAGCAGTTCTGCTTTCCTGACTGTCATTAGGGAGATGGGTCAGAAACACATGCAAGGTGACAGGTGACATCTGCATGGAGTCAGGTGGCTAGCTAAAGTTAGCTAGCAGTAGCCAGTTGCTCTTTGGCAGCACACCTGCTCTTGCAGAAGCTGATAATCAGTGCCCATTAACAATTAGGAGACTCTCTTTGCAGTAAAATTGTAACCCTCAATGACATGAGGCATCCAGAGCAGCTATCACCTGAACAGGAGAAGGGACTTTTGTGCCAGCAAAAGAGACAACCAAGAAGCCTGAACAAAGATTGAGCCACTTACAAAGCAGCAAACAAGAGCCTCATCAAAGCACAAAGCACTCACAGGCAAAACTATCACCTCCCCTCCACTCCTGGGGCTCCATTCTGGAGGATGATGGCACAGCCAGCCCTTCCCCTTCATCCCATCCAGGTACCCCCGTGGGCTAAGCTTTTCCTTCAGATTAAAATTCAGCAGCAGATTAAAACTCAGTTTATTAAACGAGGCAGTACTCTAATAAGGGTAACCCACAGATAATTTCACTCATTTAAACCCTCTTTCATCTCAACCAAGTTGACTTATTTCCATTTAACAATCTTAATTCTTTTAGCACTTTTCAGCTCCCAAATTGGCTCTGACAGCAGAATTGACATTCAGCCATCATTTTCACATAAAGTTCCATTCAGTCTCTCCAAACCCCTACAGTGTCTGGAGGTGCAAGAGGAATTCATTAGCAGTGTCTTTGGGAAAATGAGCCATCCCTCCCTGCAGCCTTCTTACAGTCACAGTCCTCATTTGGCAGGGGTCGAGTCAGAGCTGGCAACTGCCTGGCTAAGCTGCTCCTCCACTGCAGATCCCCCCCTCTTGCTCCATGCTCAAGTCCACCTCCTTGCTGACACGTGAGCATCTGCTTTTTCTGGTTTCTCTGCCCACTGAACTTAGCATTTCCTATTGATCCAGAGCTCCCCCTATTCCACCCAGCCCTATGAGCACCAGATCTGCACGTCCCTCCACACAGGGATGTCTCTGCCAGCCCCAAAGCCCTGTGCTTCATGCCCTGCCTCACCACTCTTGGGCCATATTTCATGGTCTTCCTCATTTCAGGAGCTCTCCTCCAGCCAGCATCTCCACCTTCTGCTTCTCAGGCCTCCTGCACTCATCTCCCCTCCAGAAAGAACACCCCAAAAACGTGCTGCATGGAATGATGCTACCTTAACACACCACCACCCTCTTGGATGGCTTTCCCAGCAACAACATGCAGGCAGAGGGCCCCCACTTGTTCTCCCAGCTGTGGTAGGTGTGGGCTGTGCCTGGGGTGTTGCCCCTTTCTCTCCCACACCCACACTGCTTCCCCTGCCCATCAGCACAGCCTGCAGCTCTGTGCTCTGCAGAAAAGCCAAATTCAGCCTTTCAACTTCCTCCCTTTGCCCTCGGTGGTTTTTCAGTGATCTCAGCCAGGAGCTCCCACCTCCTCACAGCGAGGTCTTTGGGAGGGAGAGGAGCACAGAGCTGGGAACAAGGCTTTGTGGAGGAGGACAGGACCTACCCCTCACCGAGGGCAGGACCCAGCAGCAGGGATCTGGCTCACCTGCTTTGTCAGCAGGTGGTTCTTTACTTCTGAGACTGAGGCTTTTTCAAACCCTCTAAGTTCAAAACACCTGGATATCAAGAGCTACAGCTCCTGAACCCAAGCCAGGACAATCTGAGCTTTGAGCTTTACAGGGGTATGTTTATCTTCAACTGAGCCACGAGCAATTAGCTGCAGAGGGGCACTTGAAATAAGTGCCCTTTCAGGTCAAAAGCACCTTTTCTGGGAAGGCTGCCCAACAGCCCTGCAGTGCCTAATGCCAGCAAGAAGGTATTAACACCTCACTGAGCTGAGCACTGCACACACATCCCATCCAGGAGAGCTGACCCCTGAGCCTGCAGTCCCCCCACCTACAGAGCAAGAACAAGTGAACTTGCCAAGAGTTACACAGCAGGAGGACAAGGAATCGACCTCTGAGCACAGGGTCTATTGCTTCACACAGATAGAAAACCTACCTTGTGCCCAGTGTGAAGACCTCAGCTCTGCTCCAACAGACTGCTGCAAGCTGGAGTTGCCTCGCTCTCTTCCTCCTCCCATCTGCCATGCTCCAGCTTGCCTCCTCAGAAAGGTGATAGCAGCTCACAGGCAACAACTTCAGCTTTATCTCAGCTCACCTTCAGAAACTTGGGCTACTGCCTCGATCTGCGAGGCTGTCCTCCACCTCACCTCCTGAGAACAACCTTCCAATGACATCACAGTCACTACAGACACACACCTCCCTAAAACCAAGCAACCAAGTCCTTCAGCCCTGCTTCCACTGGTGCCCCATCCTCACCAGCCAGCCTTGGAACTGCTCCCTGCCCTCCCAAACCAGCAGCCTCGATGGAGGGCTTGCTTCCCCTGTGTGCTTATTCCAGTTTTATAGCTCAACCCAGCTCCCATCCACATCCAAAAAAAAAAACCTGCTCAATTCAGGTGGCTCTTGAAATGCAAGTTAATTGGTCTGTGGGGAGGAAGGAATTTGAAGCTCAGAATATTGCTGACACTGGCACTAAGTTTACAGGTGCTCTGAGCTGCCAAGATAGCTGCTCTCTATCAAGCGAGCGGCGCTTTGCAGCGTGATGGCACTCACTCCACCAAGGATGTTTAATTCAGGCTTCTCCTGCAGTGAAGTCAAGCTCACCACAGAGCGTGTGAAATCCACCCCTCCTCAACTGCCCCCACGGAGAGCCAAGGGCGAGGGGCTGGGCAGCAGGAAGAATGCACAAGCCCATCTCATGCCGCACTGGAGCTTTCTGCAGAAATTCCAGCTTTGCTGAGAGTTTGGCTCAGCATTGGAATTCATTTTGGCAGCTGTTTAGGCAGGGAACCAAGCATCTTTCATTCATGTAATTGACTTTTTTATTCATATATATATATATGAAAAAATAATGAAAGAAATGACAGAGAGCTATGACTAGCTTTCACTCCATGAAACAAAAAGATCTATATTCAACATGGCTCGGTGGCTAAATACACAAAGTGCTGCCCAGGGGCAGTAATAGTATTTAGATATAAAAGAGGTTATATGGCTCTCAGATCCTGATCCTTGGCTGATGGAGAATAGTTGACATTCAGGAACAAGAGTGAAAAATAAAAGAAGTCAGACCTCTGAAGCAAAGCTCCATCTGCACACCCACCCTCACCAGCCCTCTCATGCTCCCCTGTGGCTCCACAGGACTGGTGCCTGAAGGAAAGAGACTTTTCACCTTCACAGTGACCAGC
>NW_008609178.1:0-235 GCF_000691845.1 Merops nubicus
GGGTAGCAGAAGGCACACAGAGGGACTGTCTTTATGACAGAATCATAGAATCAAAGACCTCTATGATCATCAAGCCCAACCATCACCCAACAATACCATGACCATTAAACCATGTCCCAAGTGCCACTTCTACACATTCTTTTTTAAACCCCTCCAGGGATGGTGACTCCACCACCTCCCTAGGCAGCCTGTTCTAATGCATCACTACGCTTTCAGTAATGAAATTCTTCTGAAC
>NW_008609179.1:0-266 GCF_000691845.1 Merops nubicus
GTCCATGGTTAAATCCACCCCTCAGTCACAAGCCTATTTGTACATTGCATCTAATGTCAACTTTTATCTGATATCAATTTGTACGTTACAACTGATGTCATTTACCTGGATCTGAGCAAAGCCTTCAATACTGTCCCACACAACATCCTGGTCTCCAAACTGGTGAAACATGGGTTTGATGCGTGGACCAGTAGATGGATAAAGAACTGGCTCGATGGCTGCACCCAAAGAGGGGCTGGCCAATGCGCCATGTCTCCACGGGGGCG
>NW_008609180.1:0-17051 GCF_000691845.1 Merops nubicus
CGCGGGGAGCAGAAGGCCGCTCGGGGCGAAGGGCCAGGGTCCAACAGCTGTGACTTTGTTGAGCATCCAGAGAGGTAAAGTTGTATTTAATGCTGTTATTTGAAATGTGGCGCCTCTCTTCTGGGTTAAGCGCTGGATTTTAAGACAGTTATTCGGCATGCATAACCTTGTGCTCTTATTACCGAAATTATGTGTCCTGCTTTCATAGGCTGGGAGAACATAGGGTCCTGTGACTTTTAAGCTAGATATACGTTCAACTGTAAGTCTCTTGGTTTTGTTTTTGGACTTGGGTGGATGAATGGGGCAATTATGTCATGTTTGTGAAACTGAAACTTCGGAAGTTTTAGTGTATTTAAGTGAACCATAAGCAGACCTTTCCCATGCCCGTTGCAAATGGGCTCTGATATGCTCCTGGACTCTGATAACTGGTTAAAAAATAGAACAGTAAATAAAATCTGTAAAAAGCCTCAAAGAGAGGGGCTGTTGCCTTAAGGTATTTTTTTAGGCATTTTTTTGGTGATGTCTCTTATTTAGTCCTCAAGGGCTGACAACCACCTTTTAAGCTTAAGTCAGTGTATAGGAAACACCTGAAGTGCAATACTAGTATGTTTCCTTGTGTTTAACTGAAGTAATTGAGATTAGATGGAGCTTTTTGCTCACTCATAAAGAATGTTTAGTCAATTAATTTGCTTAAGTTGTCCGACAAATGGTAGCACTGTGAAGGTACAGATATGTTTCTGAAAGTTGTTTTTTACATTGTTAGGATATAGATGCAATTTTGGAAGATGTACTAAAATACTAAATTTCTACTGTAATTTGGTTTTGAAGGCTCAAAGAGGCTATTGCAGGTGAAATGTAGAAAGTGATCAAAAGACTACAAGTAATAATGAACTAGGCAGCTCAAATGAGCGATGAGATTGCAGTGTAGTGGTCTGTGGGATACTTTGTGGACATGGTGGCTTTGTCATGATAGGGAGAAGACAGACACAAATATTTTGAACATCCCATTGTAGTTTCTGCTGTCCAAAAAGTAGGTTGAGGAGGTTTAGAAACAGGAAGAGGAGAATAGAAGTTGAGTATGCTTTCTAAATATTTTACTGGGATTTATTTAATTTTTTTTACCTAGATATCAAAACTTCCATTGTAGTGGGAAAACATAAACCCTTGAGTAGTGTCAAAAAACCAGATCATGACCTACAGAGGTATTACAGTAAACAGGAAGTGTTAAAATGTATCTTATTTCATACTTTTCCCCAACAAGCAGTGTAATTAACACTTAAATTTCTAGGAGGAGTAGTGGTTTATGGTGGTGAAATAACATTAATCAGCAGTTGCTGCTGTAGTTCATTGCCTGCTGCGGTGCAGTCTGTGTGGCACCTGGTGACTTCAGCAAGCCTTTTAGAAAAAACTTGCACAAACCCTTTAGGTATTTGTGCCAGATCTTTTGACCCTCAAAGATGGGGTGTGAAGGGGTTTCTTTTTTTGTCTCTTCAGTTAGGATTTCTTGATAGAAAACTGGTAGAAAAAAAACCTTTTTCTGTATGCTATTGACATGAATTACAAAGAAAATGTATTTCATTCTGTTGTATATGACTGAAGTGGCAGGTTCTTGGAGCTCGAGAATTTTTTTCAGTCTATTAAGAATAGTGTAGATACATTTGCTTTGCATAATGTGATTCATAAACCAGCCTTTAGGCATGAAGTATAATATGGAATTAAATTACTCAAGAATGGAAAAAAAGAAAAAAGTTAAAGTACTTCCTGGAAGTACCTCTCTTGTGGTTCTGTTTTTTTGCATGTTTCATTTTTGGTGAACTTAGCCTTCTGTGGAGTGGCAAATTATATGTAAGCTTAGCATACCATATTGCTGAAGAAAATCTCTAGCCAGTCTCTTTTGCAGACCTTGTGGTGATTCGTGTTAGCTCTGTGCAGAAACCCACTGGGTTCTGGTCAGTGTTGCTGGGTGCTTGTGTAGAATTAAAATATGTCTCACTTCCACTTCATTTTGAGCAATACTTTTACTATTTAAACTAGCTTTCAGGAACTTAGTTGCAACTCTTGATTACATATGACAACCTGTGTCCGGGGACTGAATAGCAATTTGTCATCCAATTCATTACTACAACACATGTTTTCACTAGATATAGTTCTAGCTAATATTAGGAGACTATTGCCTTATGTAAAAATTCATCTGAATGACCCAGTTATCTTTGGTCACAGCCTTACCTCAAGGTGCATGTTCCTCGCTGTACATCTCTCTGTGTGTTCAGATAGAGAGAGAGAGAGAGAGAGAGAGAGAAGGTGAAGACTCATGTGGCCCTTCTCAGAGCCTGGTTGTACCTTGCTGTACTGTAGTCATTGAAATATGTTTGCTAGTAACTAACATATCTGTTTAATATTAGTCATCTTGTGTCTCCTAATATTAATATTGGCATGTAAAGGAAATAACTGAGTTTGAAAAGAACTGAGGGCATTGTGGAAGTGTTGATTGCTGTTTTAATACCTTAAAATTCAGAGAAATGCTTTGTTATGTATGCTAAAAGGTTGTAGGAAATTGGCTGATGTTTACTCCACAAGTGTAGCTGATGCACGTATGACTGTCTTCTCGTGCAACTTTGTCAATTCTTAAAGTATACTTAGAGTTAACATGAAAGAGTTTTTTTTTTTTAGTATTATCACCATCTTGCTGTATTATTGCTGTGTTAAAAGTACTGAAGCTAATTGTATATGATAATGACTGAACAACTAAACTTTTTTTTTTTTTTAAGAATTTTTTGAGTAGCCTAGATGGAGATGGTGAGGAAAAATAGGGATCAGAGAGATGGGTGGGTTCGATTCTGTTTTTTTTGTTGTTGTTTAAAAGGTGTCAGTAACTCTAAAGAGAGGGGTTTGAGTATCTATGGTCACTTAAATGTTTCAGAATATTTTGACAAAGTAAAATTGTGATGAAGTCTTGTGTGATTAGTGTGTCTTGTTTTATTGCTAGTGTCTCTTGTTTTATTGGATAGCTAATGATGATGTCAAGAAATAATGGCAAATGCAAGGAACAAGCAACCTAAAACAAATCAAAGTGGTTAAGAGAGCAATCAAACATCTGCACTGAACATGTTGAAGCAGGGCTTCACCTGAAGAGGAAGTTTAACAGTGAGAAAGCTGGCTGTTATGAACAAAGAGAAGTTACGCTGGTGAGTGTCCTCTGAGAAAGTCTTTTCTCAGAGCTGTTCACATAGCTGGGTAGCTGCCTGAGGAATCCCTTGGTCTCCTAGTTCAGTGGTTTGTCTGCAGCTAGGAGTGGATGTGTGAGATGAAACGACTAGTCCAAAGGTAATTATTGTGTCAAGAGGAACAGAAGTTTCTCTTGATCTCCTCTTAACTCCAAGAGGAAAAGGAGCTCTCCTGCCTGTAATGAAGGCACAGTTAAGGGAGTGTAGACGTATTTCAGAGCACTCTTCCATCATCTTTGTCAGTGTCTCATTAACAGAAGGTTTTAGAAAGGAGGTATAAAGAGGAAGACGTAAGGTGTCAATGCAATCATCAGCAGGTTTTGTAGGCTTCTTCCTGGAAACATGACTGTACAGTATGAACTTCTTCCTCTGATTTAGTTAGCTTTCTATCCGATCATATTGGTGCTCTTTGTCTTGAAGTGTGACAGAGAGAACTGAGAGACTTCTCTCTGCATGCACAGAAGTGCGTTGGACTGGTAGATGGGAGGAGAAAGCAAGCTGCTGGCTGTTGCATTGCCTGAAGAGCCAGGAATTGCTGTTCAGCTTGCTTCAAAATTATGGTTAAGATCTATTCAATGTATAACTGAAATGGGTGTCTGTGGGTTATCATCAATGGGTGGAATGCTTATCTGGGAGATGTTGAAAGTATGGTATAGGTAATATAGTAATGTCAAAGGTTTATTGGGTTGCAGTTACCTAAGCACTTGATGTGATGCTGTGGTTATTAGAAAACTGTCAGCTCAGTCCTTCACTGGACAGAGTTTGAATCCTCTTCTCAGTGCACACAAATTGTAGCATTGGCCCATAGTGAGGTATGCTTTCAGTGTATAAACCATTGCCTCTTGTCATGGTTTTGGGTCAGGGCTGCCTCCAGACCTGTAACAGATGCTCTCTGTTAACCCTCCTGCCCCCCAGCAAAAGGGAAGAGGAAGGGAATAAGGGAGAGAGACTTATTGATTGGGAAAGTAGAACAGCTTTAATGAAAATCATAATTAAAAAAAAAACTAAAAATGGAATATATACAAATATATGAAAAACCAATATTGAACCCAGCTCCCCCACAGTGGCAATATGTCGCCGCCATCCCTGATGTTGTGGAGCAGGCACTGGGGAAAAGTCCCAGACTGCGTACAGGAGCTGGATTCTGGAACTCGGTTCAAGAGCACACAGCTCAGGATCAAAGGCAGAATGGATGGAGTTCTCCTTGGATGCTGGCCATTGAAGAAGCAGCAAAGGAGAGGAAGGCAGGGCTTGACCCTCATGATCCTTCAGGTTTTTGACTGAATATGACAGATATGGGATAGAATACCCCATTGTCAGTTTAGGGTCACTTAACCTGTCGTCTCCTCTCTGCAAGTGCAGCCTTTCTACTCCCCTCCATGCGTTGGACAAGATTTAGCTGTGACCTTGGTCTGCACAGCAATCCCTGGCAGTAACTCTAAACATGGAGTGTTAGAACTGCTAGAAGCAGATCCTGTCTATGAAAATATACTGTTAACTTCAGGACATGCAGTTACTTAGAAGAGCTCTAGCTGAAAAGTAAAATCACTGAACAGATTTAGTTCTGTTCTACCCCAAACCAGAACACCCCTATAGTAAAGGAGAGGTGCTGGAGCAGGAATCACTATTAATCTTTAGCATAGTAGAGGAGAAGCTTTCATCTAAACATGCTAATGCTGGGAGAATGTTACTTATAATGATGACCACTCTGTTCCAATAATTTTTCACAGCAGAACAGTTACAGTACTTACAGTTGCACTTTAGGCAAGCAGGGATAAAATATTGTAAGTATCTCTAACCATTTAGGCTAAAACAAAGAGCTACTTGTTTCATCAGTATATAGATCACAGTAGAAGGGCAAACAATGCATGAACCAAGTGATTACAGACTGCATCATTTTTTGCTGGTATTTTGGTGTCTTGTGCTTTTCTATAAATTACTGTACAACTCAATGTGGTTTTTTTCTCTGACTGTACGTGTGCTGAACTTCATCAGTTATTAGACAGAGTTCAGAAATGTTTTCTTAGGAAAATTGTGTTTCCACAGAATAGACAGTGTGTTGTCACCAAAGCCTTCCCAGTCAAAATCCCGATTGTCCTCACAGAAAAAAATGTCAGTCTTTTCAGTGAAGTTGGTGTTTTTTTTGCCTTAAACTTAGTGCCTTTTCTGTCATAAATTACATGATTATCTTTGTATGGGCTTGATAAATTTTTCCCTAAGTTCCTTTTTGGAAGGTGACTTTTTGTTATCTTTCTTGTACTCACTGAATTTAGAGACTGTCGAAGTCTTGCGCAAGACTTTCATAAATCCTCATCAGAACCGTTGTACTAGTCTGTATTAGTAAGTATTGAAATACTACATGCAGAAAGCTCCTTTTCACATTTATTGGTTGCTTTATCTTATGGCTCATGTTCAATAACTCTTGTGCTGACCAATATTTTATTTTTAATTTACCCCATGAGACGCAGCTGTTCTCATCAACACCAGCTGGTAAAAAAATTCCACTTATTCTTTAAATCTTCCCAAGAACCATTTTTCATTGGCACTCAACTACCTATTTCCCCTCTCAACTCTTCAAGTGAACGGTATCTTGCCCTGATTTTCCATACTGAAGTCCTTTTCTAATAAGATGAGTTTTATAAGGTTTCTTTTTCTTCTGTCTTGAAATAATGAAAGTAAACACTAATTGATGTAAGAAAGTAGTGTTAAGAGTAGGTCTGTTACCCTGAAATACATAAACAGACTCCAAGATACGACAGAAATTTTTCTCTAGCCAAAAGTATGTGTAAATATTTCAGAAGCAGGAGGTTACCTGTTTGGTTTTGGGTTTTTTTTGGGTGGCTACATATCCAAGAAATCAATCTACAGTGGACTGAAAGAAAGGTATAGAAATACCTGGTTTACGTAACCTCTGATTATCAGGGTAGGGAGGACGGAGCAGAGAGTGGTCTTCGAATAATTGCTTTAGTTTTGGTATTTCACACACTTCTTGCTCATCAGATTATTTTTTTGTTGCTGTTATTGTCCTCAAGCATATGGGGGGAATGATTTGTGGACCTAATGGAAGACTAAATCAGTAGCTCTGGTGCATTCCTTTATTTATTTAATTCATCTTTCACAAAGTTTAGGTGATCCGTTCACACAGGGAGCATATCAGTGATAGTTTTCACTGGTACAGCCAGGGTTTGCTGCGTAATCAAGTCTTTTTATGTCAGTGTTGAAATAATGACATATTCTGAAAGATAAACCTAGGTCTGTCCAGCTCTGTTATTTGATGTAACTGTAACTTGTTTTCTGCTAAGCTGTCTGTAATGGGTAATGAGCCTTGTGGTGCTCCTGAAAAATGTTAGTTGTACTTAAAGACGGTATTGAGGTGAATTTGAAGCACTGGTGTATCAGTACAGCCACTCTGCCATGGAACTTGTGATTGAATCTAACATGACCTTTCTGCATGGACTGTCTCCACCATTGCCAAGTTTCCCGTGAGGACTCTAATGAAGAGCCTGTAAGTTGCTGGACTGATGTCCCTTCTTATACCATGCATGGTTAAGTGGTGCTTCCACTTACTGCAGGTCTTTCTGGGAAGTCAGTAGGAGAGGTGAGGAACACTTTTCAGCCTTAAATGTTTCAAGTCCAGTGCTGGCTGTGATAAAGTTAATGGTGAACCTTTCACTGAGATCCTAAATCCATTACAGTTGTGCGTGTGAAGAAAGTCAACTGCATCTGCAAGGATGCATTTCCAAGGGTAGTAGTTGTCATTATGGACAGGTAATAGTTATGGTTAAGTCTTGTCCCTTGTATTTTATTTTAATCAAAATTGCATTAATTGTATCCCGATATGCTCACAAACTAAAGTATGAGATATCATCATTATATACACAAGACAGTACAGATACTAGAGGTTGTGGTGAATTTAACCTGTTGTTTGTTTGAAGCACAAAGAACCAAGAATTATTGCCTTTGCTACCACTCCTGTGCCTTCTATGTTGTCAGGATGTTTATATATTCATGGTAAGGTGATTCTCATTTCTTAAGATGATTTTTAAATTATTATTTCTGTTAAAAATGATGATAAATAAAAGGAAACTGCATCGAGTCATTCTGCATGTGGGAAACACAACAGGCACAAGCCTGTCGTAGTCCAAACAAGTGTGCATTTTGGTGAAAAGTACATAAATTGAGAATTCTTTTAAAAAAAATACGTTGCTCTGAAAGTGACACTTCCACAGATGGCCACTCAAATGTAGACAGAGATAATGGGCAATTCTAGATTATGCTTTTTATATTTAATGTATACTGTTTCTTCTCTCAAATGTATACTGTTTCTTGTCTCAAATCCTTAAAGTCCTCTTTCTTTCAGGGACAGAAAGCATAATAGGAAAGCTTTGCTAGTCTGTTTCTACTGGTTGAGGACATGTTATATTTTTGTCAGTGTTCTGTAAAGACAGCTTCACCAAACTATTTGTGGCTTATTGTCTCTTTAAATGTAACTTGATTTGTGTTTGCATCTTTTCAAAGATGCTGAGGACATTTCAAATACTCTAGTATTCCAAAATCCCAGGCAGTGAATTTTGCAAATCACCATGGTAATGTGTGTGGGGGGAGGAGGAAGGCTGAAGTCAGAATCTGTTAACATTGCATATGTTCAATGTCACTAGCACTGCTTGTTCTTTGCTGTAGATACATTATTTGCTTAATTAAAACCAAAGTAATGTCAATGCAGCTAATACTGCTTATAGTATAATCTTTTAAATCAGATTCCTTCTTGTGATGCTGAAACTAATCCAGTGAAGATGGAATTAAGCTTTTTTCAGTGTTGACCTGTGATAGGACAAGGGGTAATGGGTGCAAATTGGAGCATAGGAGGTTCAAGGTGAATATCAGGAAAAATTTTTTTACTGTGAGGGTGACAGAGCACTGGAACAGGCTGCCCAGAGAGGTTGTGGAGTCTCCTGCACTGGAGTCATTCAAAACCTGCCTGGACGCCTTCCTGTGTGATGTACTCTAGGTGGTCCTGCTCTGGCAGGGGGGTTGGACTGGATGATCTTTTGAGGTCCCTTCCAACCCCTGTGATTCTGTGATTCTGTGATTCTTTCTATGATTCTGTGATTCTGTGAAATAATCATCAGTGTGAGTTGACTCTTCTTCCTGTTCAGGAAATGCCATGTAATAATCTTGTAATCTAGCAAAAAAACCTTTAAAACTTCTTTGTTGCCTCTCTAAGAATTTTTGGATAGCCTTGAAAGTCAGTGCTTTACAACTGAGGCTACATACCAAGGACATGCGATATTGATAGCTCATGCCCTGTTGATCTTACAGAATTGTTGTGGTTGGAGAAGACCTTTAAGATCATCAAGTCTAACCACCAACCTAACACTGTCGAGTCCACCACTAAACCATGTCCCTAAGCACCTCATCTAACTGTCTTTTAAATACCTTCAGGGAGTGTGACTTCCTGCTCCCCTGGGCAGCCTGTGCCAATACTTGAGAACCCTTTTGGTGAAGAAGTTTTTCCTAATATCCAACCTAAACCTCCCGTGGTACAATTTGAGGCCATTTCCTCTTGTCCTACCACTTGTTACTTGGGTGAAAACACTGACCCCCACCTCACTGCAGCCTCCTTTCAGACAGTTGTAGAGGGTGATAAAGACTCCCCTGAGCCTCTTTTTCTCCAGGCTAAACAACACCAATTCCCTCAGCTGCTTCTTTTAAGACTTGTTTTCTAGACCCTTCCCCAGCTTTGTTGCTCTTTTTGGACCTGCTTGAGAACCTCCCTGTCTTTCTTCTATGGAATGTGTTTCTGCCAAGTCTGCTTGTGTGTGCAGTTGCTGCCTTAGACATGGAATGAGTTCTGAAGTGTAGCCAATGATAGTTTAAATTTAAAAAAAAAAAGTAATTTCTGAGAAGGACTGTGTTTTGCTCTAGAGTGCTGAAACTCATTCTTAATAATCACCCTTATTCAGTCAGTGCTGACAACAGATAAACTTAGAAATTCCTGTGAGTTTATAGGAAATCTGGCTATTGCTTTGTATGAGGGACAGGAAAACTTAAACTTGACGTTTCTTGGCTCTTACTACTGTAGTCTAAGTAAACTGAAAAAAGTGGGAGGCTTGGACGAAGGATGATTTATTTTTCTACATTGCTGTATTGGTGGTCTCAAATTTTAGTGGGTTGCAGTAATTTAGTAGTTCACAAACACTGGCCCACTGCTACTGAGAATTACAGAGGCATTGGCACTGGTTCAAAATATAGACCAAATTATAATGACTTTTTTGCTACATAGCCTGAGAGAATGAGCTTCTTGACTCTTTCACTGCATACATAAACCCTATAGCAAAACTGTAAAGAGGGATGTGGAGCTGAAGTGCTCTGGCTGCATCAGAGGCCAGATGAATTACGGGAGATTCACGAGAGCTGATGGTGACACCAGCAAAGTGGAGTAATTAGCCTCAGTCAGACTGCTGAACTTAGAGTCAGCTGTAGGTCTGAGCCACTCCCATGTGCGTTCACGTCACTTGGTGTATTTTGGTTTTGCAATGTTATTCACTTGTTACATGCAGTTTGTCACAGTAATAGTGCTTATTACTGTGGTATTTTTTCTTCCAAGATGCAAGCCCTCCTTTCAAGAGGGTAAGTGTAGGAATTGATGTCTTGGGAAGTCTTTGCCATAGGAAAGAAGGTGTAGTTTTTCTGGGCTGTTCTTGCAAAGACTGAACTCCACTGTACAGGCAGTGGAGCTATTTATATAGGTAGTGACTTGCTAGGTCCTTTCTTTGCTTGTTGAAGAATGAGATTTTTTTACATCTAGTAGCAGGATATTCTCTTTCTAGTTCCTTAAAGGACAAAACTAGGGTCGATAGCACTTCAGACAATGATCTGTTGTTCTTTTGGATGTGTTGTTTTTTGTTTTTTTTTTTTTTTGTCTGTTCTGTTGATTACCTTGAGCTGTCTACTTCTGTGATATACAGGATTTGTAGTAGGTTGAGTGTCATCTGTGTTTTAAAGCAGATGGCTAAGGGACTATTTGTACTAGATTTTGAAGCAAAAATTTAAGTGAATTATATCCTTTATCTGATAAATCTTTTATATCAGATTCTCCAAGTTTGTGGTGGCAGGTATGACAGTACCTGCTTCTGAAAAGCACACTATTAAATGCACCTTCTCCAAAACACCACTAAAACACCAGTACAAGCCCAGTAAAAAGGCTAATTCTAAAACAGTATTAGCCTTTTAAACTCATTTCCTTATGAAAAAGGAAAGCCTTTACACACAGTGAAAAATGTTACTGTTAGATTTTAGGTTGTATGGTAGTAAAATAATCTGAGAAAGGTATTAGTGCACAGATAAGTTTTTCCTTCTCTTTTTGAAAGGCTTAGTCTCTCGAACATTGTAATACATACTGAGATTCTCCATACTGAAAATCCAACGTGTCTAAGTGGAATGGAATATAAGATACCTGAATTTCTGCACTCCCAGCCTCTGAACCATGTATCTTTCAGTCTTCTCCTTAGTGTGTTCATACAGCATCTTCCATTTATTATCCTAGTAGACGCACCTGTGTCACTGATGAACCAAAGAATTTCATTAGAACAGGGAAGAAACAGGAAACCTTGATGCCAGCACAGATAAACATGACCTTGGGGTCAGCCTTCTGTGTGTCCTGATTCCTAGTGATTTCCATGAGCATTATTTATTGTTTTGTTGTGTGGTTTTTTGTTTGGTTTTTTTTTTTTTTTCCTTGGGGAGATTTCTGGAGGCCAGTGGAGGTGGATGTAAACATTGTAAAATATTGAAGTGTCTTAATATTGTTTTTCAGAGATCCTTAGAATATAGTAATGTCTGAGGTGGGGAAAAGGTATTGAGATAAGTTCAGGTAGACTACTTTCCCGAGTACTGTTCTAGGCTAAGTTCCAGAATGAAGAGATCTTCCTCCTTCTGATGTATCTAAATGTAAACTCCATCTCCACATTATTCTCTGAAGGGCTCTGATTTTGAGACTTCCCTCTGACAGGAATGGGAGAAACTCAAATGAGCTTTCACAATTCTTTGTGCCCCAAGTTACATTTAATGTTACATACCTTATGGCTCTTTTGCTTCCAGATACACACAGCCCTGAACTCATTGATATTTAGTAGCTCCATTCACATTCATTATGGCTCTATTAAATGAATTGGTGTAGCAGCTGTAAGCTTCATAATGAAATGATAAAACATGTTCTGCTGGTTATCTGTAATTTTCTGTCTGTGTGTGTGTGTGTTTTCCACTGATGGGAATGGAAGGATCGCTGTAAATCTGTGTGTATATACTGTATATGTCTATAGAGATATGAAAATTACTTGGCAGGATCAAAACTAATTCTTGGTATTTTTTCCATTTCTGTTTTTAATAGCTTGCAAAAGAAAGAAAAAGTCAGATCTTCTAATGAAGATGACAAACCCCAATATGAAGTTTAGATTATAATTTTCTGGTGGATAAACTGGTGAAACTGCTGAAGTTCAATGTCTGAATCTTTTTTTTTTTTTAGCCAAGAAATTGGCTGCTAATATTGTAACATTAGAGATTTCTTGTAACTGGTTAAATCTTAATTATTATTTAGAAATACAGGAACTATAGTGAATTGTTAGCTTGAAAATGAGGTTTCAAACAAGCATAAACCTTCAAATTCTCATGCAAATACTAACATTTAGACAATTGCTATTTATAACTGACATTCTTAATGAAAGACTGCTGTGAGCAAGTCTGCAATAAGCTGTCCAGACACTTGATTACTAGTAGTGTGTCTTGGCAGTACCTGCAAACAACCATTGCTTCCACTCTGCTCACTGGTACTCTGTGTCAGTTCATTTAATAGCCTTTCAAGCCAGAAGTCTACCATTTACAGAACTGGGTTTGTGAATTCAGTTGTCCATTAAGATATGGGTTTAGTCTGCAGGTTTCATTCATTGGAGTCTAAATATCTGTGACACGATTACATACAAGTACTGGTCCAGATCTCAGTAGTGACTGACTTTTAAAAATGTTATTGTACAAGGATGGCTTTCATTGTCCTGCCCTGGTGCTTTTACAGAAGGGCCCTAGATTTCTTATGATACAGTTTAGGAAAGTGTAATTCTTTTCTATTTAGTCTATTTTTAAGGAGAAGTGTGGAGACAGACATATGGCTTAGAAGTCATAAGTACAGATATTCCTGTATCTACCATTGCCTCATTTGTACAAGCATTATCTATTGAAATGGCTTATTCATAATTCCAGTCTCTACAGGTTTTTGGGATGTTATATGTGCTATTATTATGTACTCTGTGCTAACATTTCAGAATTGTCCATTTTCTTGTGGTAAAATTTATGACTATGAATCTTTCTCCACTCCTTTTTCAGCTGAGTTGCATTAGAGTAAGGAGGTCCATGTTTAACTATGTTAAATTAGTTGTCTCTTCTATCCATATTATCAGATATTGTCCACAGAGTCTTTAACTAGAAGGTTAAAATTCCAGTGACTATTCAGTTACAAAATCAACATTACTCTAAAAATGCATTTTTGCCTTACTGGCATTAAGGATTTTATTTGCTTTCTTATAGAACTTGTTAGGTAACCAGTGCAGTGTCGTGTTCTAAGCTGGTTGCTCAGCTGTTTTGTCCGAGGAACAGCTTACTGTGGGACAGGTATTTTACCAGGGGTCAGGAAATCGCCAGAATTCTACTTACAGGTATTTTGAACATAGTTTATGTGGAGCCCAAGCATGATGATATTGAAGTGTTTTCGCTGGGTGCTTCTGCTGATATGGTGACAGCCTCCTGCTTTGCTCCAACTAGATGTCCCGTGTTTGGGACCTGTAGTGCTCTAGCCCTTTGTCCAGTAACTCTAGACCTTTCATGTAGTCTGTCAAGCTTAGTGCTCTGTGAATTAAAGTTTATTTTTGTCTCCTTTTCATTATTCGGAGGTAACTAAAGATAAACTAAGAGTAAAAAGCTGTTGTCTTACTCCCTAGCCAAAGGAAGGAGGCTCAAATCTCATTCTCTCCACAGAGCCTCCTTGTGTCACTGTCATGGCTGTGCAGTCATCAAATGTTGTTTTCATGAAGGCCATGAAGTTACAGACAATTCTTAATCCTGTTCCTCTTAGTAATCCACTGTTGTGAAGTCTTTATTTTTTGACCAGTCAGATTTCTCTCCTAATAAAAAAATGTAATCAAAGCTTTCTGTCTCTTGACATGTAATGTTGTCCAGACGAATTTTCCCCTTCCATCTTTTCCTCCCAAGCATTAGGCTCTTGATATACCATTTTTCTTCATTTGCAGCCTATTTTACCTGCTCTCATCTGTCTCAGTTCTTTGTTTCTAGTCTGTAAACTTTCTGACAGTCTTTTCTGAAAACTAAAGATGTAAAAGATAAAAACCCCTTAATTTTACTTTTTAAATCTGTCATGTCAGTCTGAGAAAAAGCAGACTTAATTCCCTAGTTTGTGCACAGGGAAGGGCTGAAATATTGACAAACAAGCCCCCAGTGAAAGTCAGCAAGCAAATGTCTTGCCATGTAGTTTGAAAGATAAAACACCAAAGAGTTCAAGTGTAGAAGAGTTTTAGGGTTTGTTTTGAGTTTTTGTTGGTTTTGTTTTTAAAATAAAATCTACAAAACATTGCCCTACCTAACATAGGATATGCATAAAATATAATTTACTCCTACTTTTACCTTATTTTATGTCAACATTAGAAATGTTAACTGGATTGTTGCATTTTCAGCTTTCCTCACAGCTTCTGTGTGCTTTGAAAACAAGTTCTGGTAAATGAATGCTGTCATGACAGTGTGTCATTAGAGGAGGATGCTCTCTGAATACAAGGGTGTTCTGTTTTGTTGTTGTTCAATCTGTACTCAAAAAAAAAAAAAAACCAACATCAGTGAATAATTTGCTGCTACTTCAGCAGCAGAATCTAGAGTAGTGATTCATCTTGTCCCTCAGAGCCAGCACTTATGAATGACTTTCCGTTCTGTTATTGCCTGCAGTACTTGTAATTGAACCTTCCTTTTACTGAAAACTGCTGAACTTGGTAGCAGATGTCATGGACAAAAGTTCAATAACAAATCTGTTTTCAAAACCTCACAGATATCATGAGACTTAACTGCCAAGTTATGCATGAGGGGGCACGGTACAAACCAGTTATTTCCTTAACTAACAGGTATAGCCAGTCTGAAGACTGATCAGTAAGAGGGATTATATAAGTAATATTTCACACAAAAAATATTGGAATATACATCTGTTTAGGGCCTTTCTCCCAGTCCCTGCTAATATTAAGATTTGACTCTATGAAAGGGAGCAGCCAAAGCCAAGTAGTTACTGCCCTTGAACCCATGCTTCTTATTTGCTTCCTTTAACTATGCCATATATAAAGATATACACATAAATTATGCATGTATTTTAAACAGTTTGTAAATACATTAGGATAGGGATAAAGAGCACACAAGAGTGCACAAGTCAGTGAAGGTTTCTTCCAAAACTATAGTGAACAAGGAAGGCTCTAATTCATTAATTAATTCACAAATTACAGTAGCTCAGCTGTTAAGACATCTGTGGTGCTCTGCAGAGGAGAAGAGTTGGAGAAACTCCTGCCTTTCCCTCTTGACAGCTGTTTTCCTCCTACTAAAATGAAGTTACATTGCTCTTCGTTATAACTATTTTGCATTAGGAGCTGTAATAGATAAGTATTTAAGCCACATTTTCCTTTTTCCTCTCCTTCCTTGCTGTCTGGAACTGGGGATCTCTTCAGTGAATAACTTGCTGCTTATAGAAAGGACTGGAAGTTGGGAAATTTTGGTAGGCAATACTGTCAGTTTACTTTTCACTTTAAATGTTGAGGTAAATACAGATGACAGATCTATGAATATTCGTTGTGGTAGCAAAACCATCCAAGCATGATAGGGATTTTAACCTTAAGTAATTTGGATCTGGTTTCATGGCTCTTCTCATTAATTCCAGGCAGCACTTCGACTGCCTCCCTGGTGGTGAGACCCTGGTAAGATGTCCAGCAGAATTACAGTGTGCAAATGTCCTTTGTTCTCATGATAAAACCAGATAGTCTGAATTAGATATGATTATTAATCTAACTTTGGCAGGAGGCCTGGGTACTTTGTGACCCTCAGTTAATTTAAGAAATTATTTTTTACAGCATTAAATTGTCCTGTTGCCCCAACAGATTCTGGTATTCATTGAATGTGCAGCCACATGTACTTTACCTAGATTTCTTTCCCTGATTTTCTTTCCAAATTTTATTTCTTGATGGATTTGCTGATTATTTTATGTCAATTTCACACTTCTGTTCCTTTATTCAAAGTAAGGCTTCTAAATAGATCTCCAATACCTAATTCTTCAGTAAGGTTGCAAAACTCCTTTGGTGTTCTTTGTGTGATACCTTTCATGGCTTTAATAATTTAGCTTGCAGTTTAATATCATAGGCTTATTGTGGTTTGCTCAGCTTTGAAAGACCCGTACAGCTTGACTTTAGTACTTTCTAATTCCCATCAAGTACCCATGCTTTGCAATGATGTTTAATAATGTAGCTGAATGGCCAGTGGTTTTAATCAGCTGAATTTGCCTCCAGCAAAATTCTGGGATCTTATTCCTATTTGACTTTAAGTGATACAACTGCAGCACATTTATGTAGGGTTAATTTTTGTGGATTACATGAGTACTGACAGAAGACTTAAACCCTGAAATTACTGCTGATTTCTTATGAGCTCAGTTCTGTACAGCAGCTTTTATTTTAGAAGCTTGTAAATTCTACCTTAATGTTTTCCTTTACTGTTTCACATTTTACTGTCTAAAAATCCAAATGAACTGTAGATTCTGTTTAGCAGCAGTACTTGAGGAAATGTGCATAAGAAATCTCTTGCACATGCTGCTTCCTCAGAAACAGGTGGAACTTGTGGAACACATGGCGCAGTTTTGGGCATTGAGGGCAAAGCCTGCAAAACACTGTTTCATTTCTCAGGAACTACATAGTATCTTTCTAGTTTGGCTTATTCTTAGCGCTTCTGAGCATCATTCAGGAATTATGTAATTCAAGTAGCAGTCACACTTGGTGTTTTACACTACTAAGTATGCCCGATGTGATTTAAATAGTGGTAAATGGCTTATATTATATTTTCTGTTTTCTTCTTTCTCTCTCTCTTCCCCCACGTTTCTTTGGCAACTCTGAAATGTTTTAGGTAAGACTAATGGTACCAGACACGTTTGGGCTTATGCTTCATGTTGTGCACTTCCTTTCTGTGAACACATCTGTTTCTTTCAGCTCTGATTTTTTCTAAAATCTTTGTGCCAAAGAGCCTGGGGAAGGAAGAGTCTGCACATGAATTTACCCTGGAGGAGTATGTGAGGAGACAATTTTATTACTAGTATGTGAAACTGGAGGTGCAAGTGGTGTCCTGGAGTGGGAGCAGGAGCTGCAGCTTCCAGTGCTGGTCCTGTGTTTCCTCCTCTGGCCTCCTTCTTGCTCCTGTGTGTCAGGAGCATCCCCAGACATGTGCATACCTACCCAGTGGAAAAAAAAAAAAAAAAAAAACCATTTAATTTCAAAATGAGAATGGAGTGTGGGGATAGGGAGTCTCTGTCCTTGAGACTGTGAGGAGCAGGGAGAGAGAAGGAAATGGTAGCCTGATCACGTAATTTTAAAATAAATGTAAGAACTACTAACCCCATAACATCCCATAACCAAAAAAAACCCACCTTGTGGAGGTGGAAGGAGGAGAGGAGAGAAGCAGATGTGGGAGTCGTAAGGGCAGGTAAAAGATGGTGATGTGTGTTTGAAAAAGAATACTGAGAGGGAAAGGGGATGAATA
>NW_008609180.1:17082-26011 GCF_000691845.1 Merops nubicus
TTACTACTGGAAGTGAATAAGGGCTTTACTACAAGCAGCAAGAGAAGATCATGGGCATGGGTGAGAGCTTATGCAGGAAAACCAAGTGGGTAAGAGACCGGACTTCTCCTGGAGCACTGATGTTAGTCAGTGGTGATTCCCCCTGGAGCAGGGCGTGGCAGGGAACAAAGGGAACACCACAGTGAGAAAATGTGTATTTTGTTCTTGTGCCAGAATAAAAGTAAAGTGCAATGGGTGTTCCCAGCCTGTTGGCTGACCTCTTTGTGCATGCTCCAGGAGTGTCTGCAGGAAGCTTCAGTCACAGATCAGGAAATAAAATGTCCCTGACTTGCCTCACTAGCAGCTAGGAAATTGGTAAGTGTAAAAGTGCCATAAACGTCATACTGTATGGCCTACTGGACTCTAAAAATACCCATGCTTAAAGTCCTGATGTTTTTCCTTATTTATCTTAAGTGTTTTGAGATTCAAGCTGACTGTGTAAGACAGTGGTGCAGGACAGTGCACCAGGGCCATTGCCTGCTGCCTTTTTAACCTAGAACCCTGCAACTTTTACCTCCCCTACTGCCCTGCAGTTATGTGCCTGGACCTGCATCTTCATTCAGATAGCCAGTGTTTCATGTCACATGACTGACCGTATGGTGGGTGGATGTACTTCCAGTCATGTGAAGGAGAGGGCATTAAGGCTGTGGCTCTTCATCATAGTTACTATATTCCTTAGTTGGTCTCATGGTACTCTGAAACTTACACTTTCCAACTGCTTGCAGCCAACTCAGAATAACCTGAAAAAAAGGTAAAAATGTTTTTTTCCTTAGCTTTTCCAGTCTAGTATCACTCCTTATCACTTAATTCACTAAAGGTCTAGAATACTGGGCTGGGGAAGAATGTGGTGGGGAAACAAAAAAAAAAAAAACAAATTCTCCCTTCTGGAGCTAGTGTCAAAATGGTAGTGGATTTCAGATAAATGCTTTTACAACAGTAAGTGATTTTGAGTTTGTCAAGCAAACCCTTAGTCAATTCATGTCTAGCACTAAAAGCTTCTGCAACACTTCTGCAGTACACTCTTGAAGCCAGAAGTGTAACCTAAAATATTAGGAGACTATTCCTGTGTTATGTCCGTTATCTGGGCACCACCACAAAAAGCCTGCGTATCTTCAAAATCTGAACTATGTCTCTTCTGTTACCTTGGTTTTGTAGTATATAGTTTTCGAATTTGATTTGTGGGCTGTCTTTTCTGAGTAAGACTCTTACGGATTTTAGTTTCCTGAGTAAGGAAGTGTTTAGACTTCATCCACCACGCTTCCATCAATTCTGTATGATTTAATTTTCAATTTAATAATTGATTAATGAAATTGGAGCAATGGCAAAAAGAGAAGTTTAGTTCATTTACTTGAAACTGTGCTTTTTGTTTTAAGAGCAAAGGAAAACAACGTAAGATGTTGCATTTTAACACTTTGTTAATGAATTACTTTGATTTTTCCATTTAGCTTAACTTCTACCTGTAACTCCTGAGTTCTGATAATTGTGTTAAACCTGAAAAATAATTCTGAAGTAACACAGGTGCAAAACAGTGCTTTTCTGTTACTCCATTCCATATGCCTGTTTGTGCAAATACATTTAATTACTGGACCGTGTCTCTTGCACCAAATGTTTGTATCTGACTGTCCTTCACTTCATTGTTAAATTTAGGTCAGATCACTGGGGTGCAGATGAATTGTGTGACTGATTCAGCTTCTTGGATAGGTCTTCAAAAATGTGTTTGGCATTTTCCTCTGAAACATTTTGTTTGCATTTTGAAGTAGAATACAGCTGATGCAATTTAATGATATTAATACAGAAATCCACAGCACAACTTTTGCTGTCACTTTTCACAGTGAAGTGGAACAACAGGAACAGAGTCACTGAAGCTTTGTGTCAGTGGAAACCATAAAATAGAAGAAAGACTGTCAATAAGAAAATTGATATAATGGAAGCCAACTTTTGTTACACCTATCTGTATGAATAGAGTAGTAAACAAAGTATAGGAAAGCGTGTTGCAAATATTGGTTGATGTCTGAGTTAGGAACTTAAACCTTTTGTCCTTCTTTGTGGGTAAGCAATCCTGCAGTGCAATGGGGAAGGAAAGCATGAGACTCACAAAGAAACAATGCTAGGAAGTACACCTGCATGATGTTCAGTTACTGTATTTTGAGATATTGAATATAGACCCTGAGAGATCTTTCCTTTTAGACATTTTATATTTAGACTTCTAACTAGCTATAGAATGTACTTTATAAAGATATTTAAAGTATCTCTAGCAGATTGAGAAATTCTGTTCTGTAAGATATTTTTTTCTTTTCCTTCTGGAAGTACAGCCATATGTGTTAGCTTTTCTTAAAATGGCTAGGCTTACGTACAGTGTGAAATATGGCATTCTAAAACCCTTTATGTGCTTCCTGCCCTCTAACATACTTTGCAATCATACTTTTGTTTTTATACGTGAGTTTATGCAGGAAAAATAATCTGCCATTTTGTAATTAATGCATAAAGCCTAAGAAGCCTAAGAGTGGAATTTTGCCTTTTACCACTGTGAATAATCATGTCTCCAGAGAAAATGCCCCAAGCCCACTTGGTGCCTAGTGCTCAGGACAAAATGCTCTCTGCAGTGAGAATGCCAAGGACAAATGATCTGAGACTACTTGAACACTGGCATCCTGTTTCCTGGGAGAGCCCAGGCTGAGTGTTAATAGTCCTTGTCACAAACTGTTCAGTGCTTACCATCTGTCTTATGCACATCAGATTTGTAGTTATCCTCCAATGTGCAATGCCTATCCATTCAGAAAAGCCACCAGACAATGTGCGTGTGTTAGGTATTCAAATTAGATCACTATAGGTATCAAATAACTAAGGCACCCTCTTCTACAGTATGGAATTACTTGATATACTTAAAATCTAATAAGTTAGGTAGCTCAGAGGCCATGAAGAGCTCATATGAAGTCTAAGAATCTGATTTCTTAAATTGACCGAGGCAGTTCAGAAGAAGGATGTCTTGTCTTTCTGTCTTCTCCTGTACTGAAACGTATATTAACCTTTAATCCTTCTAGTCTTCCTTGATTCCTCGTTTTTAATCCTACCAGGAATGTTATCTTTTACTGAGTAATTTGAGGAGGAAGGTTAAGCAGGCAAATATTTCCATTATTCTTGTTGCATAATACATCCATGCCTCTTTCTGGATGGATTCTGCATGACCGACCATTCCTTTGAAGCTGGTTTGTTAGACTTCATTTGTCAACAGTTATTCTGTCAGTCAAGTTGGGTCAACCAGCCTAAACTATGAATCGTGTTCAGAAAGTGAACTGCATTTGCACATCCTGGGCACATTGACTCATTGGTGAAGGAGTTTGAAAAACTGCAAGAGTGGCCTCAAGCCATAATTTCCTCAAATCCTATTGACCAGCAGAAGAGGAAGGATGCATTTGAATTTACTCAGGCAGGAAAATGCTGGTGGAGAAGTTGCAGTGTCTTCACTTTTTTTTTTTTTTTTGTGTTCTGTTTTTAGTTAATATGAATGAGTTAAAAAATGAGGAAGGTAATGCTAGCCTAACACCCTTTGTAAGAGCTGTCTTTTCAAGTTAATGCCGGTATTGTTGGGGAAGATGCTTTTAGACCCAACTGATTTTAAAGCGCAGATCCCCAGATTAGCTTGTACACAGATGTTAATACCTGATTTCCCTGTTGTATGGAAAACAAACTCATGGAAGTTCACTCAAATTTCTCATTGTTAACAGGGTAACTGTAGAAGAAAAGTGTGATTTACTGTCAAAATTTAATTATTTACTTTCAGATAAGCCTGTCCACAAAATTATTTTGTAAACAAGTGCTCTGTCACAAATACAATGGTTCCTTTGTTTCTGTACTCTTTCTTCTGCTCTCTCTCTACTTCCTAATTATCTCCTGCACTATCATTGCATCTGGATATTTAGATACATTTCAGCAAAATGCAGAATGCATTCTTAATGCAGCGAGTTATATCCTGTAGTATCATTACAAGTGCTTTTACATCCTGTATTTTCAAATTTTTTATTTGTTTTAAACCAAACAAATCTCCCAGCCAGTTCTTCTATATTCTATGTAAACTTCAGGTCTGTTTTGTGAATATGGTTTCTTTTGCCTTGCTTCTCGTCTCCCTCTCCCACTAATATAAAACTATAACCTTTCGTTATCTTTCTGTCTCTTCCTGTTAGTTTCAGCTGCTTGCATCTCAAAATAGCTGTAGTGGTCGTTACTGCTTGATGATGCTTTAAATGGATACAGAATTTGAAACCTGCAGGATAACACATTATAAAGTCCTTCAAAGGGTGGCATAGGAGAAAACTAACTACTTTTGTTTTAAAAGCCTTGGAAAAAGTTGATGACTTCAAAAACTGACTGTAGTGCCAGTGAAGGATGAGGGGCTTCATGTGCATTACTAATGTAGTAGTGAAGGCTCTTCGATACCCCTTGTTAACCTAATATATTGCATTGCTGTGGCTAGTAAGTCTCTGTAAATAGGCACCAAATTCCCAGATTTGTAAAGCTTTGTTGTAGCAAAGTCTGGCATTTTGTGTCCCAAACCAAGCTGTAACAGAAGCGTGTGCTCATTCCACTCTCTAGAGGTTGATACACTTTTGCTTCCATATATGTTTAACAAAGTCACATAGCATTTATGTACTGGAAGCTTCTCCAGTAGAGTAGCACTGCAGCTATTAGTAATTTGGTAGTTCAAGCTGAACTCAAATGTGGAAGTGTGTAGGGGTTTTTTTGTTTCACTGCTTTTTTTCAAGTAGCTGAGAATCCTCTATCAGGAAGATACATTCACATATACCCAGAAATAATAACTTGTTTTGCAGAAATCCATTATATTCTGAGGACATATTCAGTAACTGCTATTGACAACAAGCAGTTATGAAAAGAAGAAACGTCAATCACTTCAAAAATTATAGCAGTAGCTTCTGAGAAAAGCTTCTGAAAGGCTTTTCACTATACTGCTACTAGTATTTGTCCATATTAGGAAGTATCTGATTTTTGAGATGCTGCATTTTCAGTATTACTGAGAGATATTGCATATTTCAGTATTATTCAGTAAAATAGAATATTCATCAGGAAGTGGAAGAAGGTGTTTTAGACTGTTGTTTTCAGAACTTCTGCAGAAGTCCAAAACACTTTGTCTCTTTCCCAATTGAAGTACACCAGTACACAATTAATGAGTGAAAGCTGATGATGGTGTGCACTGACTGTTACTACTGGTGTTACTAGCACTGTCTAAATTTTGCAACTGTCTGGGATATCATTATATTATCAAGTAAGTTAAAACAACATTTGTTTTGAAGTCTTATTCTTAAATTCAAGTTGAGGGTGATAGCTTTGTGCATATCTCTCCGAAGGAACTGGAATGCCTAAGGTATCTATCTATATAAAACTATAATATACACACATACTAGTTAATTTCAAATGTTCAGAAATGGATATACTATTGACATAAAAAGCAGATTCACTCTCTTGACAAATATCAGCATTATTCACTTGACTGCGTGTTCAAGAACTGCAGTTAATGGCAGCACCACAGTTATGTTACTCTGTCACTCCTCTCTTGCCCCTGTTTTTATTCTTCTGCTTCTGGCTTGTGTGCTGCCTTCATGTGATATACATGTGTTGTTTATTGTTGTTTTGTTTTGTTTTTTCTTGGGCTCTAGCAAATGTATATCTTTAACATGGAAATTTAAGTTCTTCCTACCAATTGTTCTACCATCCAATCAGTTACAGAGCTATACCAGAGGAGATAGGAGAGAGAGAGAGAGGTAGGAGATCAGACTGGGTAAAAGAGCAGGTGAAACGAAGTGTTCAAATACATAATACTACAGGTAGGTATGGTACATGTACCTTTTTTTGATCTTCTTGTATTCCAACTTTAAACGTTCGTGATTTATTCACATGGAAGAAAGCCCACAATTTTACATTAAAGCATTCACAAATTCTAGATTAGAACAAATAACTTTCTGTTGCAGTAGAAGTATCTGAGTTCTAGTCCTCAAATAATAGCTGTACAGGTACTTGTTCAGGATGTCTTTATTTACACTTCTGACCATCATCCCCCGATCTCCAGTTAATAAATGCTTTAAACAGGCAGTTAACTGTAAATGTGTTGCCTTTTTCCACCTGTGAACTTTAAAAAAAAAATTCTCTTGCAGAAATTAGGCTTCTTCATCTCTGCCTTTATTTGTGTACATTCTGAAATAATCAGGTAGGGCACAAAGACCTCAACATAAGTACCAAGAAGAATCACCTTAGGGAAGATTTGACCTGGTTTTCAAAAGGTTAACACAAGATAGACTAGACTGTGGATGTCCTGTGACAACATAGAGTTAAAATATCATGTTTCTTGTCTGTGGTCAACTTCCAGTGTTATATCACAGGTGTTGGCTTATGGGACAAGTAGCACTCTTTTAATTTCAGGCTATATCTGTAAGTTGTCATCTGTTGAATCTTTGGGGAGTGCACTAAGTATGTAACCTTGGTAAGATGCTGTGGTAGTCTTATACGCAGCAAATGCTGCAATTCCTGTTTATAACAAGTAATAAAACTCCTTGACACTTAAAAATATTTGTTTCTTTTGTAATTTTAGAGTCTAAACTTGATAGTGTAAACTAAATTGTCACCTTACAGCTCTTTGACAATTTAGTCAAAGTAGTTGTTGCTTGATTTTCATTTCAGTTGATTCATTTAAGTAGGTTCTACATGCAGGCTTGATTGTACCCTCCAGCAAAACCCGAGTGACTTATACCTAAACTTTTCACTGGGAAAGGATTATACAAATGAGATACTATAATGTTATTAGCAGCCCAGAAGGTCAGTCGAGTCCTGGGCTGCATCAAAAGAAGCGTGGCCAGCACATGGAGAGAGGTGATCCTGCCACTCTGCTCTGCCCTGGTGAGACGTCACCTGGAGTCCTGTGTCCAGCTCTGGAGCCCCCAGCACAAGAAGGACGTGGACCTGTTGGAACATGTTCAGAGGAGAGCCACAAAAATGATCAGAGGGCTGGAGCAGCTCTCCTGTGAGGACAGGCTGGGGGGGGTGGGGTTGTTCAGCCTGGAGAAGAGGAGGCTTCAGGGAGACCTTATAATGACCTTCCAGTACCTGAGAGGGGCCTACAAGAAAGCAGGGGAGGGACTATTCACAAGGGTTTGTAGTGACAGGATGAGGGGTAATGGCTTTAAGCTAGAAAAGGGTAGATTTAGGTTAGACGTTAGGAAAAAGTTATTCACTATGATGGCGATAGACCACTGGGATAGGTTGCCCAGACAGGTGGTGGAGGCCCCAGCCCTGGAGACATTCAAGATCAGGCTAGATGAAGCTTTGAGTAGCTTGATCTAGTTAGAGATGTCTTTGCTTATGGCGGAGAGGTTGGACTAGATGACCTTTGGAGGTCCCTTCCAGCCCAGACATTCTATGATTCTATGATTAATTTACAACCAAAGAGAGATAAGAGAGATGTGAAGGCAGAAAATACATTTCTTTTTCTTTCCCTTTGAACAGAGAAGATTCCACTGAATTTTACAGCTTAAGTCTTCAAAGATAATGGAATTTACCAACAATTCTTTAGTGTTCAGAAAAACACTCGCCATTTCACAAGTTTAAGGCCAGCATGAAGAAATTTACCAATCATATATATTCCAAAGCTGTTATAATCTCTTCTTCAGAAAAACCTTAGGAGTTAAAGGTGATTGGGCAAACGGACAAAAGTCTCCATAGGACTAAATAAATAATACATCTTCTATCACAATAAAAAAATCTGACGTTTCACCTCTTTTGTAAAAGGTGGTGTGCTAGTTTGGGCTATGCTTAGCTTTCCAAAATTTGTCTGTATGATACCTATTGGTTATTTGCCACAGCAGTTCTTGAGAGAAAACAAAGCTGTTGTACTACTTTCAGCTTTGCTTTTCCGGGCTGCTGTGATCCCAGCATAGGACAAAGTTCTACAGAGTTTGAAACACAATCATAGTCTCCTTTAAAGGGAAGCACGTGTGAGTATCCATAGGCTTTCCTGACCCTAGCAATACCAGAAAAAGTAGTGGATTTGTATGTTAGGAAGTAGCCTGTCATGTTTCTCCATAACAGCGCTTGGAGCCAGGATGATCCTTCAAATAGCTAATACATATTTCCTTTGTGATCTATTGAACTAAATATTCACCAAAGAAAAATAACTCTTAAATAAGTTACCTGTCGAAAGAGTAGACTAAGACAACACATGGTAGAGAATGTATTAGGTGGTGTTGACAAAATTTTGTTTTCAGCCTTTAACTTGGAAGCATATGGGTCCATTTGGCCTGAAGAAGACTGATGTATCAATGTTTACAAATACCTAAAGGGCAGGTGTCAAGAGGATGGGGCCAGTCTCTTTTTAGTGATGGCCAAGGGTCAGCAGGCACAAACTAGAACATTGGAAGCTCCACCTAAACATAAGGAAAAACTTCTTCCCTGAGAGGGTGATGAAGCGCTGCAACAGGCTGTCCAGAGAGGTTGTGCAGTCTCCTTTCTTTGGAGACTTTCAGAACCCTCCTGGACATGTTCCTGTGTAACTTGCCATGCGTGAACCTGCTTTGGCTGTGCGGTTGGACTAGGTTATCTCCAAAGCTCTCTTTCAACCCCTCCTATTTTGTGATATGATGTTAAATTGGTCATGAGCTAAGCCTTATGATTCACTTCACTGTGTGTGGCTTGTTCTGCAGTCTTCATCAACACATTTTACAAAATAGGTCTTGGAGGAATCTGACAGTCCTTCCTGATACGAAGAGCTGCAGTGGCTACTGCTGCAGTTCTCTTTATGGCCTTGCCATGTGTGTTACAAAAAGACAGTCTATTGCACCGGCTGTCTGGAAAGGTTCCATAGCTGATCTTAGAATCATAGAATCCTTTA
>NW_008609181.1:0-4534 GCF_000691845.1 Merops nubicus
TGGGGGGCACTGGGGGCAGGGGGAGGGTGTTTAGCTGAAGCCTTTTCCGCGGGTGTTCGACCGCTGTCAGCCATTTTAGGTTTCTGAATCCTATTTCCCTGGTGCTTCCAAGAGAAGCTTTTGGGGGAGTCCCCAGCTAAAACTCAAATTTGCATTTAAATGGAGATTTATTTTTTTTTTTTAATGAGCAGGATGCATGGGAGACTAAGACTATTAGGTTTCCTTGTGGGAGAGTGCAGAATTCCCTCACCTTTTACATCCCACCTCCCTCCCCAACCCCTTTAATGTACACTTGAAATTAGACATTAAAAAAAGGAATAGTGCGTCTTTAAGGAGAATATAATCATAAACAAATAAGTCTCGTTGCCCTTGCAGCAGAACTAATCTTCCCTCAGCTGAGCTGTGATATAGATCAGTAACAAGAGCCACGCGCAGGGGGTTCCTTTGAAATGCATAATACCTCCTCGTATAAATTGGAGTTGGTGTGATGGAGCTGTGAGATGACATATTGTGGCATGACCCCTCTCTACTGATTGTGGGTGAACCCTGCAAAGGTAAATCTAACACGGCGCACACATCAGACAATTTCATTTTCATCACCCAGGGACAAAAACATAGCAACAGAATCTTTTCAAATGATAATCTGCATGCTAGGCAGAATATTTTCCCTTCCTGCCTGCCTCCTCCTTTTTTTTTTTTTTGCATGTTCAATTCATGATGTAGGTGAAAGGAATTATAAATTGCCTCCAAAGTTCATTCATTCCCTTCTTCTCCTTCTTCCCCTTCTTTTCCTTCTCCGTTTGCTTTTGTTCTCTCTTCCTCCCTTACTCCTGCCTTTGTCTCCTTCCCATCTGCTTTTTTCTTTTCTCTTTATTTTTGTATTTTCTTTTGCTTTTTTCCTCCTCTTTCTCTTTTTTCCCTCTTTTCAATCTTTTTTCCCCCTCTTTTTCTCTCTTTTCCCTTCCACCCCTCCGCCCCTTTTCTCTTTTTCTTCTCTTCTTTCTCCCTTTTTTCCTTTTTCCTCCTCTTCTTTCTCCCTTTTTTCTTTTTCCCTTTCTCCCTCTAAAAGTTTGGCATTGTGTGTGTGTAACTGATTCATTCTTCTCATCCCCTCAGGGACGTTTCAGTAATAATGATTTATAGGAGTGCAAAAATCTATGCTCTTGCTGTTACCAACTAATAACCCTCCTACCCTCCAAAAAGGGAGTTTTCTTGTAGAAGATCTCTCTGTACGAGACCTTCTCCCCTGCTTCTCTCCACTCCCCCCTCTACCTTCCTGTGCTCTTCCATTCAAGGGTTAGGAGCAATCAGCTGGTTTGCATCATGCCAACCAGGAATATATAGTCCTGCAACACCATATCTCATCTAGAACTAGTTACAATTGACTAAAACGATGCTATAGCTGCTCTTTGTTCTCATCTCCAGCAGGTTTGTGTTGGGCTCTTTTCTTGTGAGGCTAAGAACGGTTTGGAAAAATCCCCTTTAATGTGATCTCTCTAATTTACCATAAATAATTGCCCCTCACCAATCAAGGTGTGCTTGCAAAGTGACCTGCAGAGCTCTGGTGAAGAGATGCCAGGCCTGGCACAGAGTTCTTGTCCAGCCACTTTCACTGCTGTTGCTTTAATTAATTAATTGTTCTGCTCACCGTCACGCTGGCATTGCCTTGGGCTGGGGCATTGCCTTGGGCTGGCTCCTGGCAGAAGCAGCTGCGATGCCCCAGGCCCTCCTCTCCTCCAGTAGTCACTGTAAGGTTCTGGGGAAGGTTCTGTGGGGACCACTGATGGCTTTTGTCTTCTCCTGTTGGGATAATTATTGGCAAAGGGAAGGCAGTTTTGGGGGTGGCACAGGGTGGGCACTGCAGAGCAGAGTCTGCTCCTGGATGTCCAGCTGCCCTCCTGCACCATCCATCCTCAGCTGCAGGGCAGGGACCTGGGCACTCGGCACCCTCACAGCTCTGGCACAGCTTTGGGACAGCCCCGTTACTCGTCCGTGCCTCAGTTTCCCCATCACTATACTACATCCCAAGACATCTTAAATTTCATTACAAAGTGCTGTGAAGAGCTTAGGGATCTCAGAAGCCACAAGCTGTTCCCTCTTCGAGGAGTTTTGCAGGTGCAGGGGGACACTGAATGGAATGAAATTCCACTTGGAATGGAAAACCAGAGCAGGCTGGATTTTCATTGCACTTCACGTAGCCACGATCACAATGGAACGATCCCACCCCAGGCGTGGAGGGGCCCCGGGTGCAGCAGGAGGCTCAGGCCTGTCCCAGATCAGGGCCACCAGGGGCCCGTGGTCCCGTCAGTGCCTGGTCCCTGATGCCGAGTGACGCGGCTATTGCACGCCTGAGGGACTGACACCGAGATGGGCTTGTCGGTTCCACCTAGCCTGACTGCCACCTCCTCCTCGCCCAGGAGAGCCGCCAAATTGGAGGAGAAAAGGTCAGCAAGCCCTGGTCATCCTCTCCCCTTCTCCCAAATCGCTTGTTCCTCCGGATGGAAACGAGAGGTGACAGGTCCCCGTGCCGCCGGGAAAGCTGCTGGGAGCAGGGGAGGGAGCGGTGGAGGGGGCCTGGTAATAACCCAGCTCAGAGCCACAGCATCCCCTCATTGTCCCTGGCACCTGCTAACACCAAAGTGACAGTGACAAGTCCTTTGATTAGAAAGGGGTGTCCACCACCTCCCCCTCCCCTGCGGAAGGGTCTGTGGAAAGCACCACCCTGCACCTGAAATCCCCACCGAATGCTGCTGGGGGGTCAGCTGGGGAAAGGGCTTTTTGTTTGTCTTCTGTTTCCACCCTGGTGCAGAAATGTCTCTGCTCAGACCCAGGAGAATCCCACTTTTTCCTGTTTTTGTTGTTGGTGTCTCATTTTCCTCATTCCTCACAATTTTTTCAGAGGAGGAGCCGTGATGATACCACCCACCCTCCTCATCATTTCAGTGCAAGTTGACATGCAGCTTTTACATCCCAGGGCTGGAGTTAACAATCAAAAGCAAATGTACCCAGTGCCAGTATCCCTGAGCAGCCCTTGACCCTACTTTGGGCAACTTCTGCTGCCCAGGGGGCTGGGAGTTGGTGAGTGTCATGTTCTCTCAGGTGGAGAATTAATTTTAGTGGTGTTTGTGTCACTGGTGGTTATTGGCTTTAATTGTTGGATAATTGCTTGTCCTGTCCATACATATCTGGAGAAGATTGTGCAGGGAGACTGCTGGTGCAGGTGATGGAAACTCCTGGGAAGCAAGTAGTTGCACCCACAGTGCAGGATGCTTGGGAGGTGTGGGTTGAGGCAACTTGAGTGTCCTCTTCCTACAAACCACCCTGGCCAGATCTTCATGTTGACTCTCCTAAAGTCTTGTGTAAAGAGCACCTTGCCAAAGAGCTTTCTATGAGAAGTGTCATCATTTGGTCTAGTTTGCACTGTTAATTGTTTTTCTGTTTTTATGCAAACGTGAAAATTCTCAGTTGATCCCTCTAAAAAATATAATTTTTACAACCAAGTGCTTTGTTTGGGTTTCAGGGAGGATGTGCTGCTCTGAGAAGGCCAGAGGGCTTCACCACGAGCAGGAACCTGCCCCAGCAGCTCGAATCCTGCAGCAATGCTGATGTGAGCAACGTCCATCAGGATGCTGTGGAGCACATGGAAGGATGCAGTGTGTGGAGCCCCATCACAAGTGCTGGCAGGGTAAGGGGGTGGCAGGACAGGGAAGATGATGACAGATAGGGAAGTGGAGGAGAAATGGCTGTGGGATTGTCTCTGTCGAGGCAGGTGAGATGACCCAGCCCTGCAAAGCTTCCCAGAACATGATCCCCTTTTCACTGTATTTTTACTTTAGCTTCCCCAGGTTCCCCTGGGATGTCTTTAATGGTCTCTATAGGACTTTTTTCTTCCTCTGAAGGAAAACTTTTTCACAGGAAACATCAGGGAAAAATGTTGCCTTTTTCTGGTGGAAAAATAAGTGCCAGTTTTTTTCTCTGTTTCTGTGTAAATGGTGTTGTTAAAAAGAGAGACTGTGCCTGGGGTGTGCAGAATGTTACCTCACAGAGGTTTTGTCTCACAGACAAAAACCATCATGACTGACAGCACGAATTCAATGATTTTACTGCTTTCTGAGCTGGAGAGGAAAATAGAGAAATGAGAGAAAAAGAAATGTGTGCTGGCCAGGTGGAAATGGTTTTCCCAGCGCTGTGATTTTTCCTGAGAACTGAAATCAGCAGACATCCAGGCTGGGGAGACGTCGGCTCACGGGCAGCAAGCTGGGCTGAAATACCCGCAGATCTGAGTAATGAGACCTGTGTTATGTTCAGAAGTATAGCACAAAAAGTTATCAGCCACGGAGCAAGAGGCAGCATCTCTCTCCTCAGACCAGCAGAGACCAGACCTCCTCAGCAGGGTACCTGAGCTGGGCAGGTTTGGGATGTGCCTCCTTGGCTCAGTGTTGGCTTGAGTGGGTTTGCAGAGGAGACGGGTGCCAGGCTCTGGGAGGGGCCACGGGACAGTTCTGCTCTGAGTTCATTTGCTCCTGCTGGACAC
>NW_008609181.1:4565-9596 GCF_000691845.1 Merops nubicus
TTCTTCCCAGGTCAGGAGATGCAGCAGCTGGAGAGGTCTCCTGGAGGCGTTTCTGCCTGGTCTTAAATAAAGTGAAAGAAGAGGCAACAGCAAATACAGCTCAGCTTGGATGTAAGAAAACGGCTTTTGTAATGATGGGGACCAAGCACTGCAGAGGCACCTGGAGGTGTGAGGGCATCTCCATCCTTGGAGAGTTTTAAAATTCTCCTGAAGGAGGCCTTGAGCAGCTAAATCATCCTCAAAGTCAGTGCCTTTTGGCAGGAGCACAGCAAAGTGTCTCCTTCCTTTCCTTGCCTGCTGCTCCCTCACCTGTGGGTAGAGGAGATCAGGGTTTGGAAGGTGATTCCAAGCTGGGTGATTTGACAGCACTGCTAGGGTGTAACTGCTGAAGCCTCTCGTGGGAAGCCACCTGGATACAATGTGGACTTTGGGCTCTCAGGCAGGGAGGAGCTGCCACCCAGCACCTCCATGCACTTGTTGTCCACCTCACAGCTCAGTGGCACAGTGGTCCCTTGCTGGGAAGGATGGATGAAGCCCTTGGCCAAAGCTGTGAGCTGAGAGCTGAGCATTTGCCCGGGTGTGGTTTTTCTCTGTGGGGACAAGATGCTTTCTAGACACCTCTATTCAGAGCCCAGACTTCTAGGTGCTGGTTTTGTGACCAAATGCAGAGAAGAAGAGCAGGTGACCTGTGGCTGCCCACAGTCCAAACCCAGCAGTGAACCTGTCTGAGCTATCAAAGAGGTCTCCACGGCAAGTCTGCTTCAAAGGCAGGAACTTTTCCAGCTGCTGAGCCCTCCTCTCCCTGGGTGCTGCTGCTCCTGTTTCCTATCTCCCCACTAAGCTGTACAGTTAGTTGTTTGTTTTTCTTAAGATAAGGTGCTTTTGTTTCCCAGTTCTGTTACCATTTGAAGCAGATATGACAGGCCTAAGGCTAGTACAGAAATCTGTTACAAGTTCCCATTTTGCAGCCATGTCACCAGTGGAATAGCCTCCCTTTGCCTGAGCCTATTTACTCTCCTGGGGACCTATTTTTAAAAGTTATTAGCAGATTACGGGTTTTCTATCAACCTCGGGCACCAATCTCCCAAAGATACCATTGTACTTTAATAAGGTGCATTTGATAATCCTCAGATAAAGGCATCAAAAGTGGGGGGGAGAGGAGTGGGAGAAACTCTTCCATGGATTCATCCAAGGGACACAGGCTCAAAAAGGGTTAAATATACTCATGTTTCTAAATGGCTGAACTACTGTATGTTGTAGTTTTCAACTGCAAATCATCTTTAATAGCAGACATCACGGGATGGCTCATTACATTAAGCTATTTTTCATGCTATCTCCTGTAATATCCTTTAATCCAATGCGTTTCAAATCACCTCAGGCTAAAATAAGAGACATAGCGATGTAATAGCCTAGTGTATTAGTGGGTTAATTGCCCTGTTGTACTCTCTAGTAGATATCTCTGGAATGAGTTCTATATTAATTGTAAATTGCTTAATACATTTAACTCCTTGAGCAGCTTGGTCCTCTGCTACGTCTTTAATGATGAGAAAACTTTGGAGTTGTGAATAGTTGTTTTCTGGTGGCCAGCACCACAGGGCACCTGGCCCTGCCCTGGTGAGCTCCGAGCACACGTGGCATCCTCTCAGCACTTAGGAAGAGTCCCTCAGAGCACTAAAAGGAGATGATTGCTTTTTTCCTGGAAGCTGCAAAGTTCTGCTCCAGCCCTGCAGCCTGCAAAGCCACAGAGCAGAGCCTGCCTGGGAGGTGGCCAACAGCCAGCTTCTGGATCAGGATCTGCACAGGGATGCAGCACGTTACACTGTGGCTATCCCCAAAACAGACAACTGGAGATGCTGCAGAGGGGGGGGAGAAAAAAAGGAAGGTTTAAATAATACATAAGTTTTCAAGCTCTCATCTTGCCAGTCCCGTGGCCAGAAAGGGAAGACGAATGAAGAGCTCTGCAGCTCTGTCAGAGGAAGCAGCAGCAGGTCACTGACACGAACGGCTCTCAAAGTATTGCCCATAATGTGCAGTAGCTAGTTTTCTAAAATTACTTTTGCAGCACTAGGCAGACGTGGCCACAGATTTGCAGTCACTTTTCTGAAGATTGGAACATAAGAGTCACCGGGCTGCTGGAGGGTAATGTCACTAATTTCTTTGGATTGCTCCCAGTTTGTGTCGGGGGTGTGGAAGAAGGAGCAGGCACAGAGGAGATTGGAGGGGGGTGTATAATTTGCAGGTGAGACATTCTATATTCATTTCTTCTGGGACGCTCTGGTTTCTAAAAATCTTGGCAAAAATGTCAGTGCCGATTGGAAGGAAAGGCACAAGAAGAATACTGAAGAACTCCTTGCTTGGAAAATTTAGAAGAAACTCTTTCCAGAAGTGTCACCTCTTGCTTAAAGCCAGCAGGGTCGCAGCAGTGGTGGTGAGGACACTGCAGGTCAGAGGTGTGGGTCCAACCTCCTGTCCACCTGATCCCCCTGACCTGAGCTGTGCAGCTCCCTCAGTTCCCTGCTGCACTGCGGCCACACCACACTGGTGGTGTTAGGCATCCCTTCTCCAAGTCTTACATCAAAGATAAATATAATATTCATAAAGATGCAATTCAGGAAGCCTTTTAGAACTCGCTTAACTTTAAACACATGCTCAGGTTCCAGCGCTTTCAATGGAGCAGCATTTTCATGCTCCTTTCAGCTGAAGTGTTTAACCAAAGAGGTGCATTGCTTTTGGGTTTGGAAGCCCCATCCCTGGGCTCCACATGCTCCATCTGATGGAGAGCCAAAGGATGTCTGAGCCCTGCAGCAGAGTGAGAAATGCAGAGCTCCACACAGGCTTTCACACCTGCAGGATCCCTGGAAGTTTTCCTGACTGTGCTCCCACGCAGCCCTCGGAGGCAGGGATACAGCATGGCTTCATCTTCTGCAAGGAGGGATCTGACATCACACACCAGATCAGCTTCTTCTGCCCTGCACTGTCTCTGATTCCAGCACATGGGTGCACATGCAGAGTTATGATTATTCCTAATACTCCTACAGTTCACATAATTTTATAGGATCACTGCATACTAAACCCAGTAGAGATTTTCATTGTGAATTAGAGAATGTTAATGCTAAACTCTTGTAGCTGGGTTTTTTTTTGGACCTGGAGCCCCAGGAATGCTATCTGTCCTTGGCAGTGAAGCTGTGGAACGGGGAGGATGGAGTGGGCTCCATGTGCTCATGTGGGGCAAGCTGAGAGTGGGATCCTGTTCCGATGGAGCCAGCCAGAAATCTCCCTGGAAATCAGCATCTCCCTGAGCTGCCTTTGCTACCAACACAGCAACACCAAAAGGATGCCTTATTCCAGTGCCATTGAAGCAATTTTTTTTTTCTGTAAGGTAACTCTACTGATTTGAGTGGAATTACTCCAGATTTATACTCTGGGAAGTGAGAGAGGAGCCAGACACGTGAGTAATTCTGCCCTAGCATTGCCTGTACCATTAACAGCTCCTTCTGTCTGCATGAATAGTTAGTTTGGACTAAAATAAATATCATCCTTCTGTTTTAAAACATAGTGCAAAGATATTCATGAGACAACCTGAATGAAAATTTCATAACTTGTAGAGGAAAATTTCTACAAAACTAGGGAACCAGTTGTTCTTTGAAGGAAAGACACAAAGTGCTTAGGCTGCCGGAAAAAAAATCCATCAAGTAATTCTCTATCTATAAAATAGGTGGTAATGCAATCTGAGCTTAATTTTGATGGCACACTGTACTTCATAACAGTGACAACACCTTAAAAAATGTAATGAAAGGGCCTGATTTATTACTGAAATAATCCATTTAGCACTCCAATAAATAAAGGGAGAAAATACAACCAATGTTTCGACAGAAGGGGGAAGGAAAAAAAAAAGAGATAAAAATTGCAATGTGTAGCAGTTTTCTGTAAATGCATCCAGAGACTGGCCACATGTTTTGGGGTCCATTATTTTTTTCTGAAGACAAATATAAGCTCAAAGTTAGATTTGAGATTTAGGCCTGATGCCCACTCTACCTTTTGAGATACTTTTAAAACAGCAGCGCTGTGATTTGGCAACACAAGGACTGGTTCTGACTGATAAGGGGGTGGAGAAGGGGAGGAGAAAACACTAACTTTACTGCCTTACAAATATTTGATTTTGAATATGCTCTTGTAGCCATTATTAAGTACAAAGCAAACATATTTTCCCCTCATGCCAAATTTGTTTTAATAACATGACGTTACTTCTGCAAATGTCAGCTCCAGCATCTCTCTCTCTCTTTCTCCAGTTCAGTGGCACTTGGCTCACAGTGAAGACTGGCAGGTTTTACACTCCCTCTCCATCACTTCTATTAATCTATTTAATATGCTACAGACCCTGGCAGTGGCAATGACAGTAAAAGGAATGAAATCCTCACGTGGCAGCTGTCTGTATTTGGGTACTGTGTTGTGCTGGAGAGAGGAGCTGCCATTTCTCTGTAGATGAAATAAAACTTTCCAACGTAGAAGCACCCAGCAGAATGAATTGACTGAGGAAGGTGCTGGACTTTGATACTGGGAGCTTTAAGGCCATTTTGGATGAAGCTTTAAGGCCATTTTGGACCAAGGCTTGCAGAAGGATACAGAAAGGATGCGAGCGTGGCTCTGCAGGGTCTGCAGCTCCCAACAAGGAACGTGTTAGTGGTGACAGCCATGGTAAGGGGGTTCTCCTGCACGCCCTCAGCATGGTGGACAACACAAAGCCATGGCTCAACATCCTCCTCCTTCCTGCAGTGCTGGGGGCCAGGCCGAGAGGGGTTGGTGCAGCCCAAGTCTCGCGGTGTCTGCGCCAGCCAGCGCCACACGCCGTTGCTGCAGCCACTAAAATGAATTCAAAGTACCACGGATGAAAAATTAGAGGAGAAGCAGCAGCAAACTGCTGCCAGCGTGGCCCTTTTCGGGGGGATATTTTGCTGGGTGGGCTCGGAGCATCTCCTGTGGGTGGCTCTGTCCCGTGTGCCCGTGGCTGGGGCGAGGCGGCAGGGAAGGCCC
>NW_008609181.1:9627-21707 GCF_000691845.1 Merops nubicus
CCGGCGCCCGGCCCGCTCCTAATTGGCCTGTTTGTTTTGCAATAAGTGATTCCTGCCTGTCTCGGGGTGGATTGTTTTTCACACCATTAAATGAAGTTCTAGCGTATTGATCCCTGTTTTTCCAATTTGAAGCTTGAAAAGTGATGAAGACATTTTCTTGTTTTCTCATGTACTTTTCCCTCAGTTCATTTAGGTGACCTGTCTTTAGTCCCTTGCTCTGCTCACTGTAATTGCTTCCTCAGAGTAATGTTACACCGTGAGTGCAGCACTGCAGCTGGGGTATGGTTTTGTGGAAGGATGAAGGAAGGCGAGGCTGAAGTCATCAACCAATATTAACTGTGGAAGGTTTGTCACAGATGACATCTCAATAGCAGTGTCTCCTGCTGGAGACCCAGTAAAATAGTGCAGAGGGTGAGGGCAGGACCATGGGACAGCTTTATTTCCTCAGGCTGCTTAATATTTTGCTTAAGAGATGGAGACGTTGTGGAACATTGGGGTTTTTTTTGGGCACAGATATCGTCATTTGTGTCCTCTTTACCTTTGTGAAAAATCCAAATACTCGAACGGTAGCGTTAGATTTGGTCAGGGATCTATTTTTGTTTAGCACTAACGTAAGGGGTGGATTTTTTTCCAGAAGAGATCAATAGAGTGGCTGCTGAACTTACATTTAAGTGGCAAGTTTAATTAAGCAATGGCTGCTCCAATGCAGCTTCACTTGCAATTAATTAAAGTACGAGGTCTAAGCCGAGCACATACACACAAACAGATCTTTTGGTGGCTTCAGTAGGCTCCAGGGTTGCAGACTTTACTGGTGGAAAGCAGCAGAAGTGCAGTGAGGCTTGGGGAAAACCTGGGAGGTTGGGACAGTCACCTGTATTCCTGGGGTGTCCCACTGAGGACATCCCAATGATTGGGGGGCGGGAAGCATCGCTCAGCTGGGTCCCCTCAACGTGGGGGTAGGGACCAAAATTAAGGTCTGACTTAGAGTGTCTCCAAGCAGCATTTTGGGTACCTCTGCACTCACACAGGCAGCCTCCCAGCGTGCTCATGCCCCCCTGAAGTGAGGCAGGAATTCCTGAGCCTCTGGGATGCTCCGGCAGATTGTTACTCCCAGACTTTTCTGGTATTTTTTGCTCCTCAGCTCACAAGGAGGCACATAAAACATCCTTGTTTTAAGGCACTTGTTGTTGCTTTGATTTCTTACGGAGGCAGATTTTGGTGGCTTTGGAATAGATGGCAGAGTGTAGCACTTTGTTTTGCTTTTCATTACACGGAGGGAATAAAGCAAGTGCTAACAGAGGCAGAATCGGCAGCTCCTGTGCAAGGCTGGGGGAGTGTGCCCCACCTCTGAGATGCTTCCCAAGGGAGCTCAGCCCTCCCTCCCTCCTTCCTGGCTGTGATGTTGCTTATTAAAGCAGCAGGGGGGCTGCAAAGGCCCAGAGTCAAGCACAGCTCAGGGATGGGCAGGATGGATCCGCTCCCTGCTCCTGGAAACAATCCTGTGGGGAGCGAGTGGCCTGGAGGAGGGTCTGGAGTCTGCAGGTGTCGGGGTGTGAGGAGGAGGCTGAGCCCGGAGCCTTTGCAGGATCAGGGCACCAGAGGCAGATCTTGGTGCACGCTGATTAGGAAGATGATTAATCTATTTATTTTGCATTCCTTCTATTATTATCCTGCGCATAAACCTGAGTTATGTAAGAGCTTTACTGTGCAAATTGTGTTTGCATGCTGCAAGCACAAAATATAGAGGAAAATTCTTTCCTTTGAATATCTGCTGATCTAAATGGGTGGGAAGTGCTGAGAGAAAGGGCTTCAGGGGGCAGGATCTGTCTTCTGTGCTCTTGCCATCTACTATCACAAGGTCCCTGCTCCTAACTGGCCTCCCAAAGTGTTATCACAATACCAGGCAATATATAACATAGACAAGAGATAGGGAAAGGGAAGCAGTGGAAAACTAAACTTCTGGCAATGTATTTTTCCAGGAATAGCAAAAAAAAAAACCCCAATGTGCAGTTTGAGAACATGGCACCGTGTAGGCACTTGGAGGCAAACCTTGGGAATCATGCCCACTGGATCTAGGTCTCAAAAGGGCAACTGCACTAGGCAGAATGAACAGCAGAAAATGCACAAATAAAGAGGGTTTAACAATTTCTTTCTTTTCCCTCCAAATGTAAAATCCTTGGAAAAAGGCCAAAAATTAGGAAAGGGGATAATTTTTAGAAATGGGGGATCTGTTCCTCACCGAAGCGATAGGAGAGACTTTCTTTTAAATTTTTTTTTATTGTAAACTACCTTATGACAATTGGTGATAAAAGAGCTGAGCCTTTCAAAAATCCATTTTAATAAAACACCGTATGACCTCATAGATATGCATAGGATTTAGAAATAACATGGATTTTAATGAAGGTACTTGAAAGGTATGGTGCCATATTGCAATTTTATGGAAGATCTTAGATTAATGAAATTAAACGTGAACTGCATTGTTTAGATGATGAACTTAAGGTCATATCTGCAGCATTTGAAAGAGAAACCTTGAGTGGAGGGTGTAGAATCATTGATTTAGACCCTGGTAGACAGCTGAATAGCAAGCATTGAAGCATGAAGGTAAATTCCCATATTTCATTGTTAGAAGGTTAGCTGGTGGCTGCCAGCTTTTCAGTGATAATCACCAACCAATTCCACCCTGTTTCAAAAAAGATTTTGCCTTTGTGTGCTAAGACACTTTTAAAAACCATTACTGTTCAAAGCAGGGGCACGCTGCTTAAAGAGAAGCTATTTCTGCAAAATACAGGATGGCAATGAGTTGATGCTGTCCTTGGATAGTGATGCTATTAAGTTCATTAGGATCATCATCCATTTAAAATGCTTATAAGGAGAATTGAGCCTGTTTGCTGGAGCTGCCAGGGGCACCTCCTACTGCAAGTCACAGCGACGTGTCATCAGTAATTAGCTCTTTTGCTTCCTTAAGGTTTTTTTTTTATCAGGCAGTGGTCCTTCCAGGTTTAAGTACTGCTCTCCTCCCCAGCCACACGTGCACACTCACGGGGAATGAACACATGCACGTGTTAAACTAATAGACAGGAATTTGTACAACAGGAAAATTGCAAGGAATGAAATCCTCGGGCCTTAAGAAGGAGCGATAAGAGAATGATCCTGCCAATTACTGCTGGAGAGCAGCGTTGTCACAGGGACAGCTCGTGGAGATGGAAGGATGAGGGGCGGAGAAAAGATTCCCTTTTGACAGTTTGCTGTTAAAGGGAATTTGTCAAGGATGTTAAAATTAGATCTAACTGGGCCGGATCCTCGGATGACATAAATCAGCTTGTAGACTTCATGATCTGGCCACATACTCCTCTTTGTTCTTTCTTCATCTTTATTATCTGCATCATAACACCGCCTGAAAGCTGGGAGGATGCTGTAAGCTCCATTGTCTTCACAGACACAGAGAGAAGGTATTTCCAGGCTTTCATCTGCTCTGCACGGAGCCTCTTCTGGCTTAAAACATCCACACGTTTTACAAAACCCACGAAGCAAGGCAGGAGGTGAGACCTGGGCTAGGATTTAGTATGGGTGAGACAATCTGTATGGCCCGACCTGCTCTCGTGGGTAAGATGAGCTGCTTTCCACAATGGCAAAGTGATCGAGTTGCCCTTAATGAGAGCTGTTGCATACCAGAGTGAGGACACTGAAATGGGAATCCATCATCCTGCACCCAGCCCTGCTGATTAGAAACACTGCAATACCCCAAGGAAGCATTCTGGAGTGGCCTTCTAGAGTGCAAGGGTTGCGCTGGGAACAAGAGAGGGCAAACCTAAGAAACATTCTCAGATGGGAAAAGCTCCCGTGCTTCCATGTACATTCTCTTCCAGCCCAAATTTTTGGCAAGCAGAGCTAAACTCTGTCACATCTTGAAAACTGAAAGCTGCCAGTAATGAAATTATAAAAGAAATAGCACTAGATAATAGTCCTAAGTGCGTTATGATCGCTCCTTTCATTAGAAACTTCCTTGTTTTCTCCCTGGTGTACACCACAAACAGCTTGCACATGATTTATTTGTGTGTGTTTGGGGAGGAGAGGCGAAGGGAATAAAGTCTTACCCATTAGACATTTAAAAAGGCAGCTGGGAGATTTAGAGACATGATGCTTATTAAAATAAATGGAAGCTGTGTGTCTAAATCCCCTGGTCATCCTTGAGAATCTCGTCCTTCATCTTTATCTTGCAGTCATTTCCAAATGGGGCATTGCACATCCCATCTCCAGTGTGTATCTAAGTGCAACCGGACAGTCAAAGCAGGATCACACAGGGGCCAAGCCCAGCTCTGTGCCATAGACTGCTTAATGTTCTGAGTAAGCTTTGAAATGGTACAGAGCATTTTCTGGGAAACTTTCTATAGATATAGTCCCAGTCCCACTGAAGCAAAAGGAACGTGGCTTCCCTCTCCCATTTCCAGAGGGTTCTGGAATGGGCAGCTCTTGGCTTCAGACAGACTAACCCTGCTGGGTCCAGCTCAGTGGAGCTGATTTGCTGAGTTTTTAATAAATTCATCACTTTCCATCCCGTTGTAAATCTTCCCACAAATATTTTTCCATTTTTAAGAGAAACTGTTGGCGTTGGCCACTTCAGAAATGGTGACCCATCAGGTCTAAACAGTGAAGTTAGGGCATGTTGAATATCAATTGATTATAAAACCCATATTAATTGACGTTTAGCAGCTCCACTAATGGAGAGGAGCTCATTACATAGCAGTTAACCCTCAACGCATATATATTAAATAATCAATTAGTATTTATTTAACATACAATAACCTCTCTATTACAGCTAATTTAAAAGCCTCTTTATGGGGGCCTTGCAGAAAGCCCTGAACTGTGCTAACCTGGAGTCAAAAATTTGCATGAGCAGCCTGAATCTTGGTTACCTCTGCTGCCCTAAGACGATCCTAACATGTGAAGTGAAAGACTAAAGGGGTTGTGTTTGTTACAGTCACCTGGCCCTACTAAGAGGGACTCAGCCCCTGAGTGATACGATGGAGTAGGAGGAAAGTTCAGGTGAGTGTTTGTTAAACAGAGCTGTAGCAGAAGATAAGGTTCTCCTGTAGCACAGCGTGTTCTGTAGGCAGATCCCAGTCCTGAGGAAGGTCAGGAAAGACAGGAAGAAGGGAAAATCTGGATTTCTCCTTTGAAGAGCAATGGGAAAGGTTGCCAGGCTACTCCCAGACCACAGAGTGGGCACATGGACCTTTGCTGGGCACAGGACAACCTTTCAGTGCATGCAGGTGCCACCAGGATCTGCCACCAGGGACACCGGGAGGCCACGAAGGAGCCCAGGGTCACTCACTCCATTGCAGACAGACCATGAAATGTAAGTTTACCCCATGGGGCTGTTCTGGCCACTGGGTTTGTTCCTTCTCCCATCTCCAGCCCTTCACTCTGGCCAGACTGCGTTGACCCCCGATTCAGGGGGGTGTAGGCTATGCACTGAGGTGAGATGCTGGGTGGATTCAAGCTGAACCAAAGACAAGCCTAATTTATCCTTCTACCCCTGACTAGTGCAGAATGCACCTCACTGATGCAATTATAGCCTGTAAAAATGCAGTTTTAACACTGTTACCTTTTACAAGCAGAATTTCCAATTAAAACTTTTCCTAAATGATAGGAATTGTGGCATTTAAACAAAAGGCAAGTCAGGTTTCTCCAGGATCAACATGGTGCCAGAAGAGCACACAGGCATGAACTGAATGCTGTAGGGCTGGGGTGGGGGGAAGAAATGAGAAAAGCTTTGGCAGTGTGTCCTATGAGCTGTGCCACTCTTGTCTGGGTCTGATTCAGCTCATGATCCCTCTGTGTGGGGAGAAAGGTCCTGGGAGCTCCTCAGCAGAGCAGGGAGCACCAGGAGGGTGCTTGGTGTGGTGAAGTTGGTAAGTTGCTGCTCATGGTCCCAGTGAGATGCAGAGACCCGGCAGGTGAGGGGTGAGAGGAAAGAGGGGTCCACACACAACTGAAAGCCTTTTGAAGTAGAAGGAAAGTATTTTCAAATGTAAAAAGGAAGGAGAATGAGGAGAGAGATGGGCAGACAGCAAGACAATATAGAAAGCGAAGAAGTGGCACAATTGGGTAATAGAAACAGGGCAAACTGGGGAGCTCAGGAAAGGAATAGCTGAACTAAATTGCTCAAAATGAGTCTCTCCTGAGTTACGTCCTGAGCTGCCATTTATATCTGTGTGGTGTATTGAATATTAGCAAATGAATTTACTCTCCTCTCTCTCTGGTGTAAAGGGGTGACTAGGCAGTGTAGCAGGGAGCTGTTCTGTTTTCTTTGGAGCCTAGGTGAGTTTTATATTGGGGTCTAATAGGCCCAGAACCTATTCAGAGCTGAATTATGTCACCCCCATCCTATGCAATAATCTGTTTTCTGTTGGGGGAAAGCTGCGAAATCAAGCAGCTTCTTCAGAAGTCAATTTTTGTTCTCAAAATGGAGCCAGCTCGAGAAATTGTCATTGATCCACTTCTGAACTTGGAGCAAATTTCCATAAAAATAATCAGATCCTCTCAGCTGCAGAAGTTAGTAATGCTGTGTGTTCCACTGGGTGGGACGGGAGAACGGGTTTTGCTTTGGTTTCAGGTTCCTCCTCCTCACTGGCCCAGCTCTGGACAGGGAGTTGGGTGAGGGAGGGGAGGGGAGATGATGCCTTGGCCACCTTCTTTGTAGCATCTTGGCAAAACTGAGCAAAAGAAAGCAAGTTGTTTGGTCTGATCTTTAGTGGATGGAAATCCAAGCAGCCCTTAATAGGGCTTAAAAAAGCTCAATTCATTTAGGCTCCTGAGAAAGTACCTGGCAATGTGGCTTGGCTGAAAACCTCCTGCAAACCTTGAGGAGCTCTGACACTGGGGGAGCTGGGCTCAGCCTGGCACAGGTAATGACAGCTCCATCCCAGAGGTGTGAAGAAGGAAAGGTGAGGAGGAGCAGGGCCCCTCTGGGGCAGCCCTCCTGGTATGGAGTGTTCTATATGTGGGTGAAAGTGGGTGTGTGCCCCCCAACCCCTGACTGCCCCCCTCAGAGGGAGAGCCCCAGCCTCTCCCAGCTGCAAAGGGAGCCAAGGGGAACAGGGGGTAACAGCCAGGGCAGAAACAGGCAAATAACCATGGATTTGAAACACCAGCAGGCAGAATTTAATGAAGGGATAAGCAAAATAAAACTGGAGGAGAATGACAATGCTGTTTGAAGGGTAATAATGAAGCTGATAGGACCATTTTGAATCTCGGGGAAGACCCGAACGTAATTTTGCTGAGAAAATTTAATTGTGCTTCAGCCCAGCTCTGATGTGTGGTATAATGGCAGCACATGTCAGTGCCTGCCCCTCCCGAAACTCGGGGAGGACTTGGCTGTTTACTGCAGTAGAAAGAGACCTTCGTGGTCTTTTCCCTCCAAGGACAGCATCAGTCGTTTGAGCCAGTGATGGTCACCTGTATTCACAGGTATATGATGTATTTTTAGCACCTGCAATAAATTACTTCTTTTTTCCTTACAGCTCCTGGAAATATTCCCAGTCCCTGGCCTATTCATCAGGATTGTTACATTTCTGCTGCTGAAAAGAGGCAAGTGCCTTTTCCTCTTTCTATTTATTAACATGTACCACAGTGTGAGGGATTGTGCCGGGGAGGGGAACCCTGTTGTGAGCAGCCCTGGGTAAACACAGCAGAAATGACAGTGACAATCCTCATCACAGAGTGTTAGCAATTCAAACAGCCACGTCAGTCAAAGAACTTGAGAGAAGAGATATAACACAAGCAAAAGGAAGAATGTGACAGTTTGCAAACACTGAGTGAGTTGTGAGTTTTTTCATAAATGTGTTCATTCTTTAAGTATCTTGGAGGAAACACAAATGAATTTTATCCTGGGGAAGTCTGTGTGCAGGCTGGGTCTGTTGGAGCTTTATGCCAGACGTATAAATTTCCTTCTCTTGTAGAAAGAGATAACCAAAGGGCTTTTTGAAAATTTCAGGAAATTATCCAAGGCCTGATTTTGCCTAAGAGCACGGGGGATATATCACTGAGCCCTGGGGAAGGGCAGCTTTGCTCTAATCTATTAATAATAAGCAGAAGAAAGTAGTAAAACAGAAGCAGCAGAGCAAAAACAAACCCCAAGCCCCCACCAAACAAAACCTGATTACTTTCCAAGGTAAAATTCTGAGGTGGTTGGAATGTATAGATGTTTCCTAAAACAACTAATTTAATCCCTCTACACTGCAAGGGTAACATAAAACTTAAGAAACTTAGGAAATTAGCCTAAACATTTTCTTTTACCCCGAAATATTGCTTTAGAGAAATGATAACACAGAAGGAATTTCCTTGGGAAAGAAATGAGTGAAGGATGCTGCAGAATTATGGTGGCTAAACTGACTGCAATGCTAAAAATTAATTCTGGGGCAGGACAATAAAGAAACTCATAGAAGAATATTAATTCTGTTTCCAGTTATCCAAGGAGTTCAGTCACTGAAGTCAGGAGTGAATTCATAGTCTGTGTGGTTTCCACAGGCTTTGTCTGGGGAGGCTCTGCCAGTGCTATTCTTCCCTGCTGGATTTGCCTGTGACTTTTCAATGTTATTAGTGATGATAATTTCCTCTGTGGAGAAGCAGCCACCTCTCTCCTGCTGCTCTGCCTCTGCTGTGGATTGCTCCATCCTACACCGGATCTTCCCTCAGTCCTCGGAGGCAGCACCAAGAGCTGTGCCTGCAGGCTGTTGTTGTCTTTTGCCCAGTTATCCAGATGCAAAATGCCCACCCAAAGCTGATCATGAAGGACAGTCTTCTGGTGAAAAGATGCTCTGAGGACTCACCTCCGTCATGGTGCCTCCAAGGAACTAACCCACTAATTATGGGAGAGGATTGCTTGGATTCGTATCACCCATGGCATTAAAACCAGACAGGGAGGTCCCAAGGCTGAGCCCCAGGTACCTATCCCATCGCTTTGCTGTGCTGCCTGACCCCTCCCCTGTCTCTCTGGTTCCCCAGGGAGACCTGCTCGCCCCACGGGCAGCCTGGATCCCCTCCACGAGGGATTCCCAAGGCTGCTTTGAATATCCTGATCTAAACGCAAGCGCGGCTTTCAAAAGTGTGGCTGCAAAGAGTGAGTTCACTCCTATCTGTAACACCTGATGAAGTCCTCAGCCAGCAGGCACCAGGGCAGGGGGAAATGGTTGTTTTAGCTGTATCACCTCTTCCCATTGCTCGTTCTCCCTCTCCAAAGAGGGCTGGCTGCGTGCAGCCCCCTTGATTTAAGCTTGCCAGGCTCCCACGTTGGCTCTCTCACTGAAGTGCCCGAGCTGCCTTACAGGACTTGGCCATAAACTGCGCAGCCCAAGGAAGATGTTGCTTGTTTTCTGAAGGACAGGATGAAAGCACCCTGTGTATGTCCTCTATCTATTGCCTCTCTGGGCAGGGAAAACATAAATGCCTCTCCTACCATTTTATTTATTGGCTTTTCTCTGATTCCCAGGAAAAGCCTTTTTTTTTAGCAGTTTTGTGCGCTTGTGAGCCTGTGTGGGGTAGGTGTGTGTGCGTGTGTGTGTGTTTAGGAGGTTAAAAAAAATTTCTTGCTGTCAGCAAGTGATGTTACAAACCTGCTCTGACAAGGCTGGTTGTATATTTACAGTTGGTGAGAGCGAAGGCTTCATCAATCTTCACGCTTTGAAAGGGACAGGCCCGCTCCCATGAGCACCTGCTCCGGGAGAACAGCTGAACTGTGACTTTCCAGGGAGCTAGCTGTAAATTTTAGCCATTCCCCCCGCAGCCCACGCATGCTTGAGCTCTTTAACCTTCCCAGGCTGGCAGGAGTCCCAGCAATCAGTTTAGTGCAAAGACTGGGGTTCTTTTTAATTAACCTTTTGTTTCCCGCTGCAGGTGTTTCAAAGTTTCTTCATGTTAAAGAGGAAGAGGAAAAAAATTGCTTGCAGAGGTGCATCCACTCTCTTCCACTTTTTCTATGCTCGGTGATCAAAGAGGATCAGCCTTTCTCGAGTTTCCCCTCCACATTTGCCTCCTGGTCATCCGACAGCATCTGCTGGGAATCTGCAGCACGGGTTCCCTGCAGGCACCTACAGACATTATTCCTGGGAGTGCACCTTTCCTCTTGTCCTGCAAGGTCATGTTTCTTTCCCTCAGGAGGTCCTTCTCCAACCCATCCCCTCTTTCTCCAGGCAACTTCCTGCAGACTCGACTCCCTCGGTGTGTTGATGTTCTGTTAGTTGCACCCAGCCTGCCCGACCAGGGGAAGCTGGATTATAGACACAATGAATGCTTCTGCATTCAGGATTCCACGTGTGCTCAGTGAAAGAAAAAGAAAACCAAAAACCTCTTCTAGACCTCCAAACAGGCCAAACTGTGTCCACCATCTTTGACACTATGCTGGACGAGGCTGGTGAGGAGACAAGACAGTAGGAAAGCCCAGGGAAAGGATTTATACAGATCAGTCTTGGGAGGTGTAGCAGTATTTTTGTATGTAAAAGCACTTGGTTTATTTCAGGTGGGGTGTCCTGTTAATAAAATAAAGCTGGACCACTTGGGGAGGGAAATACTCCTGTGCTGTGGGAAAAGGGAAGTACTGTCCTGTTTGATCAATGAAATTATTAGTGGAACAAGGACCTGTTGTACCTCTAGGAAAATTCATACGTGGAAATTTATCACAAGGCGAAAATACATTTAAGCCCCACTTAAAACAATAAAATATATCTTTGAGGGAAAGTTTCAGACTTTTCTGTATAAGAGGAATAATGGTTTCTATAATTTAATAGGTGCTAAATTTGGTGAGGAGTGCCAGCAAATCCATTTCACATAATGATATTTTATCTCCCTTGAAATGGTCATTTTCATGAATGTCTTTTTATTGGTTCCCTTGTCCCACAAAGTGTCCATGGTGGTGCTGCTCATCCTCAAAAGCTGAGCCCAGACAGAGGCAGGGATGGCTAGAGAAACCTATTAATAATGGTGACACGAAAAATGGGCAGGAACTGCATGACAGTTAAATGTGCTCCCTATAAATAAAGAGCGTTTCTACTTTGACCCTCAGGGCTGTGGCTTTTTAGCACTTTCTTTTGTAGGAGTTAAGGTGGTCACAGCTATTAAAAACTAGAGATAAGCTGGGAGGAAATTCAGGTGAGGATAACAGAAAAAAAAAAAATCCTTTCTAAAAAAGGTTTCACTGAAAGTTTCAGCTAGAAAAAAAATTCTGAAATTGCCCCAGAGTGAGGGATTTTGTTTACATATGTGAGGGCAATTTGCTTCTTGGTAAAAGGAGTGATTTATTCTATTAGATATTTAATTGCAGATTCACAGAGCCAAAACTTTTCACCACGTATCTCTTCTGAGATGGAGCGTTAGTTATGAAGATTTGCAGATTCTTAGAACCCTTGTAGTGTACATCATTTATAAACCAAACACTCATGGTTATGGTTTCAGTCTGGTTGGCACTTTATGCTGACTAAAGGTACCAGCCACAATCTGTGACTGCTATCCCAAAATACAAACTGAATTTCAGGAAAGGGAATAGAGAATTTTTTCTTGGGAAAAACAAGCAGCAAGTGGGAAGAAAATAAAAACAAAATGAAAGGAAGTGGAAAATACCCAAGGGTAGGTATCAAAAAAAGCAGTATATGGTATTATCATGTGCCAACCTCTAACATTCTGTGACATATACACTTGGTATAAAATGGCTGGTGCCACTCAAAGTCAACACATCCTTGCTGCCTTCCCTCTCATGTACCATATACCTGTAGAATCCAAATTGTCTGAGCTTTGTCACCCTTTGAACTCTCCCACCTTAAGTGGCTGGTTGTCTACCCGGGAGCTCCTGCAACCCTGCTGTGTGGAGGAACAAGGATGTGCCAACATTTGGTCCTGAAACTGCCAATTCAGAAGGAAGCAAGGAGCAAAAGAAGTGACAAGATGAGCCACTGTGGGAAATGAAGGGAAGATTGAAAATGGTTATCATAAATAACAAGAAATGTTGCACGGGCCAAAGGAATAATTGATCAGCAATGGAAAGACTCTAAAAGCTGCTGAGAGTTATTGATAGACATTGTCTAGGGAAA
>NW_008609181.1:21738-23490 GCF_000691845.1 Merops nubicus
TTAAAAGAAATCCCTGACAGTTTTGCTCTCATGTTCTCAAAGACAGGTGGTAGGGCAGATGCCAGAGTGGAAAATAAATTTCCTTTTGCATAGAGAAGAAATATTGAAGGAAAATGAGAAGAGGTGATGAAGAAATTAAGAGTGTTAAAAAGACTCTGAAAGCATGTGGTCCATGTCAAACCCCTTTCAGGATTTTGGGCTGAGTCATCAAAAACACAGGAAAAATCTGTTTAGGAAAATGAGAACCTCTTTGAAGGTCAGTAATGGAGAGGTTCCTGCAAGTGTCAAGTCTGGAGGTCCAAAGAAGCTTTCCAGAAATGAAAGCTGGTGGTACAGAGGAAGGTACCTTGCATGGCCAATGTGAATTTTAATCTGGGGTTGCATTAGAAAAATAGTTAGGAGAAGTTATGAGTTTAATTAAGGAAAACCATCAAGGATTAAAAAAATTGGAAGCTGTGCCAATGAAGGGAGAAGAAAACTGTCAGTGGCTTTCTGAGGAATTAATGCCAGTCATAGGCCAAGGAGAGCCAAAAGATATAACTTCTGCCATGGCAGGAAAGGTTGGATACAAGAGTTGAGAAGTGTGATCCGGAGTAAAAGTGACATGTGTGGGACATGCAGTGAGCTGGATTGGTGGGTCCTTGCAACCGAGTTACCTGTGAGGATGTACTGCCTTGTAGTGCCCTGGCTGGGAGCTGGGAGCAGGTCTGATGCTGAAAGAACTTCAGGACACGAGATAAAGCAACTACTGAGGTGAATTTAACCGAAGGAAGCACAATTCAGAGACAAGAGGAAGGGAGGAAATCCTAAACCACTTTGAGGGCACCTGGCCTGGCTGGGGAACCAGCAAGCACAAATTCAACCCAAGCACCGATAAGACAATTTTCTGTTTCTGCAACAAGTTTCAGATTTCTGATTCGTGCACTCTTAATTAGAACTCCAAACATCCTGGAAGTAGGTAAGTGCAAGCTAAACAGCTACCCTCCAGCATGGTGCATCAGACTTTGCACAGTTAACCAAGAGGAAAAAGCTCTTTCAAAGCTTAAGTGTTTTTGGAGGGGAGGAATACATTAATTTTTGTTTTGTCCAGCTGTCTGATGCCTATTTGGTATCCAAACAGTCTTGAAGTACTCATTATCATCTTGCCTACAGTAAGCAGGTAATGGGGCCTAGAGGAAGGACTTTGCCTGCTAAATCTTATGCCTTTGTTTTAGGAAAACTGCCTGTTCTTCTACAGAAGAACAGAATGAGAGCTTGGATCCAGGCTTGCAACCAGCCTCGACTAGAGCTGTGTCTTGCTGCCACTGTGCCCCAGACCTGGCCTTTCGTAGTTCTATCTTGTAAGCCCACATTAATTCAGGTTTTTGAGAAGTCTCTGCTCAAAGTCCTGAGTGCTTCAGGAAGCAGCAGGGACGGGTGGGTGAGCGGCCACCACAGGAGTGCTGGTCTGAGGGAGACGTGGAGCAGCGCGAGGGCCTTCCCCCGATCCCCAGAGCGTTTTTGGGTGGCCTGAGGGAGATGTGGAGCAGCGCGAGGGCCTTCCCCCGAGCCCCAGAGCGTTTTTGGGTGGTCTGAGGGAGATGTGGAGCAGTGCGAGGGCCTTCCCCCGAGCCCCAGAGCGTTTCTGGGCAGAGCTGAGGGAAAACAAACCCAAGAGAGACTTTTTCCAGTGCCGGTCCACATCAAGTCTCCTGCTGCCCGTAAAGGAGCAAGCCCCAAGTGCCTCAGACACCCACAGCCGGTGAGGAGACA
>NW_008609182.1:0-8417 GCF_000691845.1 Merops nubicus
TCCTGGGTCCCGGCCGGCCTGAGCCTCTCAGGCTCCTGCCGCAAACTAACCAGACCTGCTCTGCGCTGCCGGCGGCGCTCAGCTGCCCCATTAATTCCCCTCCTGGCCCGGTGCGGCGGTATGCGGCGCATCCTCCAGGTAGAAGCTGAAAAAGTGTCAATGCGGTGTTGGCATCGGCAGGGGCTGGGGGGGCTGAGCATCCACACTCTTTGTACCACACTCTTCGTTTTCCAGAAGAGTTCCGTCAGTTTGTTGGGTCTGTGTCTAGCCGTATCTGTGGGGATATCCAGGTTTTGTAACGCTGGCCCGCGATTGCAAGGTGTGGCTGGGGGTGGGGAAAGCTGGATTCCTCTGCTGCTTTTAAGGCTTGCTTGTGTTGGTTTTTCAGTCAAAACGCAGTACTTTGGAGGTTAAATAAAAATGCTGGATTCTAAATTTTATGCCATATCTGTGACCTTCAAGTGAAAGTGATACCTAATTAATTGTTATTACCTGAAGAGTTTATACAACATATTTTCTGTGGAGTGGAAGAAGTACCACGTTTCCTTCTATACTTTTTATGCTGCTCTATGCACTGCATATGTCAGTTTGTTTGTAAATGCAGTTGTACAACTTCATTTTTAAATATTTATCTATTTTGCTTTGCAATGGACATGATAGGTAGTCGGGAACATCGATTCTCCATCCAGCGTCCCCTCCTTACGCAGTGCAGCACTCTGCTGTGGCACAGCTCTGCTTGCATGTGTCAGTACAAGGTGGTGGAGCCAGCAGAGACCATGGCATGGCTCAAGTACAAGATGTGGCTTTGATGAAGCAGAAAAGGGCGACATGAGTCGCTGGTATCATTTTCACATGGATCTCTGCCATGTTATGTAATCTGAGCAGCATCAGTTTACTCTTGCTTTCTGACAAGTGGAGTGCCTTGAGGTTTCAATACAGGGATCACCACCTTTCTATGCCTTTGTGGATCGAGGGAAGTGAGACTGTGTATAGGAGTGCTTTACAAGGACTGTTCTGTCAACTAGAGTTCATATAAACTCCAATATTTCTGTGTGTGTATGTTACATGTAGGTACGTGCCTAGCTCTTTGAGACATTTTTCCACATCTTGGGGAGGGGAAGGGGGAGGATTGTTATCTTAAGCATTGCTGTGCATTCTCAGCCACCTGTAATGGAAGAAAGTCACAGTCTGTACCTCCTCCAGTTAATGTCCACTTCATACCTTTGAAATTAACTGTAAGAGAATTCACTGTTGTTCTTTTGGTTTGTGTCATGGTTTCTCACTGCTAAGAATTACTATTTCTGCTGTGATAAGCTCTCTACGTTTTGAGTTTTTGTTGTTTGAGTTGTTTTTCTAACAGCTGTTACATAATTCTCTGTAGTGCAAGGCTGTCATGAAGAATAGGATGTATGACTTACTGGAAGAGAAGTACTACTGTGAACAAGACAGTCCAAGAGCTTAGGTAGAACTAGGGATTTTGAAACTCTGGATAAATAAAAATGAAGCATTTCTGGGTTGATTTCTGGGTGGGGTTTTTTTTGTTTTATTTTTGGTGTTTTTTTTGTTTGTTTGGTTTTTTTTTGTTGTTGTTGTTTTTTAATGTCTATTCCTTTTTGTCCGAAGAAAAGGTTCTTGTGTAATTGTAGAAAATAATCAGTTGTGGGAATTAGTAACTTCTTAGGTTTGAAACATGCGTGGAGGGAGCTGAGACATCTATGAAATGGGGGAATGAGTGGATCAGAATGATAGTAAGAGTTTCACTGGCAAAGTACTACCTATTTTCTGCAGGAAATAGCTGGAATCTGTATTTTACTTATGGTACCCAAACATTTTTTTCATGTAGGTTATTATTGTAGCCTATGGGGCCATTGTGTCATGCACATTGGGATTGTTATCGGTTACATTTTTGTTCTCTTTATGCTTCTGTTCCTGGTAAGAAGATAAACAAGATGGTTTGTAGGATTTTTTTTTTAAAAAAAAAAAAAAAACAGCTTTGTTTTATTTAAAGCTTTCTTGTGCAAAGATTAGTGTACTTGTTTATCTGCTTGGATTGCCTTGAAGTGTATTCCTCAAGACTAAAACAGAGTTATCAAGCCAAAGTTGGGATTCCCTTTGGGATTTTCACCTACCCCCATGCCTAGATTTCACATATTGTATCAACTCTTGTATTAACATGAGGAGAGACAGGTGGAACTGAATTCCTGGCTCTGACTTAGCTTTGGTCGTGCTGCTTATCTTGCTTGGTGGGCAGCACCCAGCCCTTTAGTACCAAGTTGTTGAGACATCAAACATATTACAACAGTTATATATGAAAGACTTGCTAAAAGGGTTTCAGGCAGAGTTTCCCAGGGTTTGGGTGGCAGGGTTGGATGGGTGTGGTGGTGTTTTGAGCAAAAGCCTGCAATTCTCATAGTACAAATTACTGGAAGAGTTCACTTTGTTAGTCGTAGACAACCCCTGGGGTAATTCCACCTTTGATGCTCGTTGTAGTGTGTGCCACTGTCTCTATATTCTTGAAAATGCTGTTTTCTATCTGTCTTTGTACAAGCTGAATAATTTCTTCCCCATCCCCTTGTGTTTATCCTCTTTCCTAGTGCAAAGGCTACAACTCAATTGTAGAACTGTGGACTTGTGATTTTAACATTCTTGCAATTGCCAAAAGTTATGAGGAATTTTGAAGACTTTTAACCACAGGTGTCCTACTGCTCTGCCTCCTGTGCACTTGCACAGATGTCTGACATGCTTTTTGGAACAAATCCTCTGACTCAGCTGTGCCTCAGGCAGTTTGCGACTGCCTTCACATGTCACAGCTCCTTAGGAGTAAGGAGACATCACCTAGTTGAAACATCTCACATATACAAAGAGAACAAATTTTTCTTTAAAGTGCATTGTTCAGCCATGCCAGTATCATTTTAAGTTCATCCAGAAAGTTCATCCTTCTGGGAGAGGAGAGGAAATTCAGCTTCTCTAGCTAGAATTTCCTCCAAGCTGACTTCGGTACTGCCCTGGGTTTGGGCAGGATAGGGTTAATCTTCACGGGAAGCTGGGAGGAGGCCACAGCCAGGCTGCACAACGGAAGCAGCCAGTGGCGTACGGTGTCTTGCCCACTGTGGGAAGGCACAGGGGGGGCACGTGGTCTCTGGCACAGTGCTGTCCGTGCGGGTTGAGGTGGGTTGATGCATTTTATATCACTCATTTGATATATTGTTTCATTACTGTTATTATTGTTGTTTCTTCTCCTCTTGCATTGTTCTATTAAATTTTCCTTATCTCAGCCCAGAGGGTTTTGCCTTTTTCTACCCATTCTCCCTCCCATCTCTCTGGGGGGAGGCAGGTGTGTGGCTACATGGTGTTCAGCTCCTGTCTGGCTCACAACCACCACAAGTGCAAAACTGCTGGGAACTCAACGCATCGAATGCTTTGATAATGTGTGTGACTGTGTGTTACAGGATGTTTTTCAAATTCCTTCACATCTCTCAAGGAAATAGTTAATTCCAAGTGGGATTGAGAACTGATATCCCACTGAGTTACCCAGTGATACCCAGTCTTTGGATTAGTTAAGGCCTTTCCTCTTTGCTAAGAAAAGTAATTTAAAAAGTTGTACACAACGAAACTGCAGTCATGGGGTTTTGGGCGTGTTGTGGTTTCTTTTTGGCATTACCAAAATGAATATTCCCTATGAAAAACACCGAGCTCCTATAGTCTAGAGTTGCATATATAATTAGTAGCAAAGTCTGAAAAGGCAGCTTGTCAACACTAGCAGCTGACCAAAAACCTTGCATGCTTTTGGACACTTTACATGACAGCATTCACACTGACATAACTAGTAGGCATAAATACCTTTATCACATTTCATACAATTTAATTTATTTAGGCTGTGCAGAGGCTAAGCTTCTTTTGGATGGGTTATTTTATGTAATTACTGCATTTCAAATAAATTCTGCTTTGCTTTCAGAAAGGACATCAGCTAACATCTCAGTTTGTATCTCTGTAAGCTTGAGTTTGCAAAATCCCTGTGCTTAGAGGACAACAGCCTGAAAACTTGATGAGGAAGAATTTTTCTCCTTTAAAACAGTTATGACAGAAACTCCTAAACCAGAGTTATGTGCTTATAAAGGCTGCAAAGAGCACTTTGCCTTGGCTAATAGTAAAAGTAGTACAAGTGCAGGCTGGGGTGAGGTGGTTTCCCTTTCCAGATTCAGAGTTACCACAGTTACATGCTTCCAGTAATAATGTCTTCCTTCAAGTTATCTTCAGAGGTGTTTTGATTTCTGTAACTCACATTAATACATTACAAAAAAAGAAAAAAAAAAAAAAAAAAAAAAGGAAAAGCAAAACAAAGCAAATCCCACTAAAAACCAAAGGAAGAAATCTGTTCTCTGTCTCCATTATTTTATTTCTATCAATGGAAAGGCTTCTGTTTTTGAAGTGGCTCTTTTTTTGAATAAAGACATGTGATTTTGTAAGTTGTGGTTTGATGTTATGCTGTGTATTTGCATACCAGAATCCGAATGTAGATGACTGGGTTTCTCATTGTTGTTGTCTGCTTACTCCAAGACAGCCAAGAAGTCATACAGATGTAATGCCAGATGCCATACAAGCTTTCAGAAGGACTAATTTTGAAAATAGTGTTTGTCTTTCCACCCCCCCCAAAATCACTGTGATTTAAATATGTGTATGTAGTTTTGGAAATGTAAGTTCCTTAAATTCAAGAATGATTTCTGATTATAGCCCTCATGCCAATTCAATAAAAAAATATTCAAAATACTGTATATAGCTTTATGTTGTAATAGAAATGTCAGTAAGATTCTCCTCTTTGAGAAGTGTAATTGTTGTGCTATTTTCCTTTTGGAGAATGTGCTGTCCTCTGTTATGCGACATTACTTTTTCATATTTGAGTTCTCGAAGGCTGAATTTAGTTGTAACTCATGAGGTTTTTGCTGTGCACAGGCTATCAGCAGCAGCTAGCTTTAGCAGGTTATTGCAAGTGAAACAAGGAAAAACGGGCTGGTTTTAACACAGATAACAGTGTGAGGGCTTAATTCTCAACTTTATTTTTAAGCACCATTTCACTTTTAATGCATTGTTTGGGAAGAAAAATCTCATTGTTCTTCTATTTCCATCGGTCTTGGGTACACCGTAAAATACTTTATTTGTTATGTTTTCAGTTAAAAACTCCTCTGACGTAAAAATCTCTCTCTGACATAGTACTGGCTACTCACACCAAGCTTGTTGATACCAGCTGGTAATTTCAGGAATCCAAGTGATGAAGAGCACAGTAGAAATAAATGAGATTAGTGTAAGGCTTTACAGCACAGAGAGACCCTGTTTTCTCTTTTTAAACTTTGCTTCCATTGCCTTACACCAATACATTTTCTGTCTCCTTTGCTGTTCTCCAAGTGCATGGGCAGAATTGTACAACATAGACAATTGGTGTGAATCTCTGTGTAAAAAATTGGTACTTTCTCATTCGCTGCTACTGCTTTTCTAGACTGTTTTACCATACCATTAGTGCTTTCCATCAGGATGATCAAAGTGCACATTCTGAGGCATTCCTCTTTCATGGTCTTTGGAGTCTGCGTGCTTTTGCTGTTGGCTCCAAAACCAGGACTAAGGAGCTCAGGCTCCCACAACAGAAGTCTGGTGAGTTTTGGCTAAAGAGGGTGTTAACTGCTGCTATGTTATTCCATCATCTTCCTTCAGGTTCCTTTTCAAGTTCTGCCACTATTTCCTTGGACTCCACAGATCATTTCTTGACAAGCCATTGACCTGACTGCTTTGCTGTCTACCACTGTCTTCAAATGGTGGAAGTGGTAAATGAGGAAGCTGATGGAGACGTGTAACGCTCTGCTGCTTGTCATCCCCCGCTATATATTGCTTCACTTCGTCTTGGGTTAGGCAGAACGCTTGGGGTGCACGTCTTGCACGCTGTTCTAGGATTTCAAACTACCAGATGAATCCCAAGGCTGAGCTGGCTGCCACAGTACCACAGTGTTACACCTCTGTGAAACCAAAATTGCATTCATCTCTTTAATTGTAATGCTGACTTGAAATCTTGTTTAGGCTCTTTTCCAACACTGCACTGTCTTGCTTTGCAGGTTTCTTTTTCCTATTAGATGTTCTTCTTTTAACCTTTCTTGACTATGCTAGTTCTTTTGTTTATGAATGTTCTTAATCATAATTTTGAATGTTCTCTGTTCGTACAAGCTTTTTTTGCATTGATTTTGCTGGTATAACCATGGGTGTTTTCAAATCGGCTATGCTTTAATGTATTTTTCTGCTGTTTCTGAACTTTTTAGTGAAGACTAAATTACTGTCTGAGGCAAGAGGATATTTACCATTCTTTTTTCCTTCTTTTTGTAACAAAAAAAACCTAAAACCACCCTCCACCAAATACTTCAAAGTTCTTGCATACATGAGCAATATATGTATGAAATCTGCATGTGAGGCTTTGTCTTCACTTTAACATAGATCTTCTTTGAAACTACTTTTGATGTTCAGGTTCTCATAACGCCACCATGCTTTATTTCATCCATTCATAATCAGCAGAATTTTGATTATATCAGGATTAGTTATAGCTTTTAAGTAAAAAGGCTTTATTACACCTTGCTGAGATAATTTCACCAAATGTTCAGCCAACACATTATTACTGTTAGTCAGAATGTAAATTAGAGGCTGACGCACTTGCCTCATCAGCCTACAAATTAAGCAGTTAATCAATTTTGGTGTGATATTCCCCCATGGGGTTTGTGTTGCTGACTCACATATGCTCAATATCTTCTCCTTTCAACAACAAGCAGAGTGCAAATGAAGCTTGCTCCCAGGTGAGCATTCGCTGGTCATGGCATTCCAGATCCATCAGTCAGTATATCCTCCTGACAGATATTATTGTCTTATTGCTCCTGGTTACCTCTTTCCTGAGCATTACTTGAATAAAAACCAGACAATTACATACGCATACTTAAAAGCTGGTAGTGAAGATGGTGCTACAGGATTATTCCTTATGTTACTGAAGGGGTAAACTGAATGTGGAACTTCTGCTTATTTCTAAATGCTTCATACGTGATTTTTTATGAAAAGCAGATATTTCTGTAACATCTGTTCAATAGACTTCCAATATTAAATCAATGTTTAAGAAAAGAATTTTACCGTTCAAGTCCTGAGGAAAGCTTGAGGGGAGAAGGATGACAGTTTAATAGGTGGACAAAAGTTTAAACCGTTTTTGAGGTCACAGGACTCTCACTTATGGTTTTGTCTGTTTATACAGTTATTAAAAAAAAGTAGAAATGAGTTTTTGTCCCTAACCTTCACTATAATCATGAATCATTTTATTTCCATTGTATTATGGGGCAAACACCAGTTTTTCATAGAGCAAGCTTCCATGTATTTATCAAAATATATATATATAACTAGTTATGAATTGTATTTGACATATATGTGGGATTTTCCATTTATTAATTGTTTTACGAAGAAGCATAATGTTCTTTGCCTTTAGACAAAGTTTTATGAAACTGGTCTAAAAAGTAAGAGAGAGGCCTCACCCATGCTACATAGCTAAGCAGTAAGTGCCTTTTTATTGTTGATTGTTGGCTGTGTCTTTATTTAATCCTGAAGTCTGTCAAGAAAATCTTGAGTGTGGCATAGCCTAAGAGGGAGAGCCAAACCTCCCCCTTTCCACTCAATTTCTCAATTTCTTTTGCTATGGCTCTGGCAATCTTAGCAAAATGGGAGTTCAGCCAGGCTGCATCAGGCATCATAGTATACATAATTAAGGTCAGGGTGTGGCCTTGTTGTTTGGGTTTCTTTTTTTGTTTGGTTTTTTTTTGTTTTTTAAAGCAAGTCATCAGTTCCTCAAGACCCCTGGAGGCATCCTGCAAGTTCCTTGGTATTCTTAACAGTAAGTTCCTTATTATCTACATAACATTATGAAAGTAAATAAAGGAACTCAAAATGAGCCACTATGGGAAGAATCGTACGGTAGCCACTTCGTAACTGTGTTGGTTTTCAGCAATGAAAGTATTTAATCAGTTGGATTGTTGATCCCGTCCATTGTTACTAAAACCTTTCTGTGCCATGCTTGCTTGCCAGTTAAAGTCACTTTAATTTTCACATCTGCTGCTGCCAAAATTAAAATCTCAATGTAAGTCATCTTACTTGCAACCCTTTTCTACAAGGTGTGGCTTTCAGCTCTTTAGCTGACAGTGTGTTCAACCCCTTCCTTTTCTCCTTCCCTCTCCCTGCCTCAGTATGTGTATTGTGCTTTAGCAATATCACCCACTTCTTAGCCCGCTTCTGAGGGCACACAAATCTGGCTCCGTGCAAACTAAGTGCCAGTTTGTTGTTATCAAATCCTCCCACTGTTTCTTAGTCCAGAAAAATAATTCTCCGTTGCTTCAGTCTGTGTCAGAAAGGGAAAG
>NW_008609182.1:8448-32211 GCF_000691845.1 Merops nubicus
GAATTCCAGTTAGATACCCAGGGGGTGCAGAAGCAATACTGATGTAGGAAACAAAACAAGGAGAAAAAGAAGTTTCTGCTGTTGTTTTGAGGATGGGAAGTTAGGTGACTCTCATGCTTAAGGTTGCAGTGTACAACTAGATGAGGGATCTCTCTTCATCTCCCCTATTCCATGATAATAAAGGAACTCCACACCACGTGGCACAAAATATACCCTTTTAGAGGCGTTGGAGTGCTAATACATCATTTTCTTTTTGCTCAAGTGATGTCATTTTTCTGTGCAAAGTTTTCGTTTGAGAATATATAGAATCATAGTGTAGGTAAATCATAGAATGGTTTGGGTTGGAAGGGACCTTTAAATGCCATCTAGTCCAGCCCCCCTGCAGTTAGTAGGACATCTTCGGCTAGATCAGGTTGCCCTAGTATAGAGCATATACTAGCAGAACTTGACAGAGCCCTGTCCAACCTGATCCTGGAATGTTTCCTAGGATCAGGGCATCTACAACTTCTCTGAGCAACTTGTTTGTAAAAACACCATTCTTGTAAAAAATTTCTTCTTAATTTCTTCCTAAATGGCAACACTGGGATAAAAATAAATCAGGTAGGAAAACCATGGAGTCATCCTAGGTATCTTGTGAAACTTGCGAAGTAAACATAGAAAAGGGTTACTTTGACATCCTCCCTTCTGCCCCAAGATGCAACCAAAACCTGATTTTGAAACCAGTTACATAGTGAAAGTTGAAGGGACAGTGAGATAGTATTACTTTTGCTGGCTCTTTTTTTTTTTTTGTTTTTAGTAGTAAGAAGGATGAATTGGTGGTATTCTGCCAAATTCTGAGATTGACCAAAGAGAAGCAAAGGAGAGGAAGGAATTCAAGCATAGATAAGGAAGAGGAAAGTGAGGGAAACACAGAAGTTTGTTTCATTTCTCCGTAATCTAAAATAATAATATTTTATTATTTTATGGATAATGCTGCTCTTACTCCATAATGTTTTTTATCTTCAGTGCACACGTGTCTTATTTTCATTGCCTCAGTCATTTTGCTGGGGGTCCTGCGTGGTCAGGCATCTAGCTGTCCATTTCACCACAGTTAAATGAGGCATATCTTCTGTTTCATCATACTGAACCATAAGAATAATTAAATGCCATGAAATGTGTATCTTGGGTAGACTGGGGAGGTGACTCTCCCCAAAGTAGAGACCTTGAGACTTATAAAATATCTGAAGTGAAAACTTATTTACAACAGTGTTCACCTGGTTATGCAAATGAACATGCACTATGTGTTACAATATTAACTATAAGTTATAATATGCTAAGAGTGTTATTCATGCCTTCTTGAATGTTAGAATAGTGTTGCAATATGCTTTTTGTGACTGCCTCAATGTGTCTCCATAGAAAAACAAAACTCTTACAACATGCTGGTAATATTTCCACCCTGACCTTGAAAAAGCGATGTCAAGTACGAACAATAGAAGTAATGGAGATGTTTGCTCCAGCCAGTTTAATCTACCAAAAGTAATTGTCTGCTTATGTTTTGTTTGGGCTACACTGGCCTCTCTTCTTTCTGTGTCCATGTAGGACACAGGTTCAGTTTGAAACACATGTTCAAAACTCCTGCAAGCTGCCTTGGTATTTTAGTGCCCTAACAGCCAGAGAAAACTGCACATGTCAATAGCTTTTTCTGAAGATCCTGAGCACTTAGAATTTAGAGCATCACCTTCCCCTATCCTTTCACACGCAGGGACTTTGCCATCACCTTAACTTTCTGCAAAGACTAGGGATGATTAGGAGGTAGAATTAGTATGTCTTCTCTCTGTTACCACAGTGCAGTTCTGAGTCTGTGGCTTTCTATACATATATTTCCTTCTGTTCCCAGAGAGACTGATATTTCTGCACAACCTGGTGATGTCTGCTGTCACTTCAAATTCTCCAGTGTTATACCTGCTGCATTTTCACCAAAGCCAAATGTTGCCACAAGGTTTCATAGGTGAAGCTGGTTCAGAAACTCAGCTGTCAAAACCTCCCTTGTTCTGGGAATCTTCCTTCTTGCTTGGAGAACACACTTAAGGAGTATACTTACTTTAAAAGTGGAGGTGTAATTCCTGTTCTAGTCGATGGAGCCTGGACAGAAACTTGGCTGACTCCCTGCTAGGCGTTTCACTTAGTCCAAGTTGAATGACTTTCCCAGCTTCATTGATTTAATCTCAAAATGTACTTCGTCCTCATCTTCATAGTTTTGGGTGGGAATGTTTCCCAGAGTGAGGAGGTGAATGAATGTTCAGGGAACGCCACTTAAAAAACCTAGGTCACTTTTGACTGAAAGTTGTTCCTCTGTGCATGGTCTTTTCTATGCTTTTGTGGATTTACGAACAGTGGAATTTTATGGAAATACTGTTGTTAGTTCTTTTGAGCGACAAGATGTGAGGTGAGATGCATCTTTGGTCTGACAATATGTTAATGTATTACTGAAACAATTTGTTGCTGATAAACCTGGAAATGAGGATATTGATATGTCCAGACAAGAAAACAAGAATAATTTAAGTGATTAGCTATGAGAAGTTTTAGTAGAATCAAGACTATTTCATATCTCTTTATCTGCACTAAGGCCTCTTCTTGCAAATCTATGGGTGAAATGTTACTATTCACACATAACGTGGTACTTATACTATTGCAAAATAGTAATATTTTATATTACTTAATTCTCTTCTGTAGTGATGGCACATCTGGTAGATCTAAATGGAATCAATACCATTCTGTAGAAATGCTGATCTTTTGGATTTGGGGGATGAATTTCAAGAATTTTTTGTTTGCTACTTTAGTCTACAGCTTTACAAAGCAAACAATCTATCCCAAATCCCTGCTTTTTCCTCAGTTGAAATCTACAAAGGTGCTTATATTGGATCCCATTGGAGAGAAAATACTGCTAAGCCTTTCAAGAGGAAGTAGATTTCTAAAGAAAATTTCTTGATCTGAAACAGAATTTTGTTCACTTTCAGAACATGCTGCAAGTTTAGCTCTATAAGAGAAATATCCTGAATGGATGTTAACCTTTTGGTGTTCATTGATCAACAGCTGGTAGTATGAAGGACAGCAGATTTGATCGTGGTACAGAAAAGAGCAATTAGAGTGATCAGTGATGGAGCAACTACCTTGAGGAGAGACTAAGAAGGCTAAGAGTCTTGAAGAAGTAGAGAAGGCTGGGGGCTGTTGCTATTTGTAAAGCAAGCATGAAGGTGGTGGATAAGTTGAAAGCAATAGTTGTCCACCAGAATTCTTTAGACTTGGATTAGCAAGCATTCACTGTAGCTCATAGATTAGTTTAAATAGAACAAGTATTTCTTTAAGTAGCAGGTAGAGAGCTGCTGCTGCAGGAGTTCTGGAGGCAGAGTATCAGCAGGTTTGAAAAGGTATTAGAACAATTCTTATACAACAAGCCCATAAATAAATAGTGACAGGAACAACCGAGGCTGTAGCTCCAACATCCTTGCTGTTAGCCATGTGGATTCTGAGAATTTAAAAGGGATTGTGGTGAAGAACCAGGCTGCTGTGTCCTTGCAGAGTGGTAACTTCTGTTAAAACCATCAGAGACAAAAAGTGGGTGTCATGCAGAAGATAATTTCTTGTATTTGCTGTTTCCCTGTTTTGCAATTTACTCTTTATTTGTAAAGAATCACTTTTCCTATGCAAACTACACTGTTTTATTTTTATCTGAGCTATCCTGAACTGATACAATTTCTTTTTCATGTTTTACAGTGAATAATCCTATACCTTCCAACCTGAAGTCAGAAGCTAAAAAAGCAGCTAAAATATTACGAGAATTTACAGAAATAACTTCCAGAAATGGACCTGATAAAATCATACCTCGTGAGTAAAGAAAAAAGTTTTGTTTCAGCTAAAACCTCCAGCACTCCCCTGTGTTGCAATTCTACTCTTTATACCAATTCCCTGTTTTCACTGACCATAACTTAGGAATGAGGATCCTGGGGTGCCATAACTTTTGTGAAAAAGGTTTTGAAAGTGAAGGGGTTCAGTTTGCTGTATTCTAGGCAGACATTACTTACTAGCAGAGATTTTTTTCATGGTTACAGCCACAGGAAGGCTTCCCTCTGGGGTGGATGGACCATCTTGTGCTCATCTTGTGATGTCTGTTCTTAAGGGAGAACCTGGAATAGTAGCTCTAGTTGTTGAATATCTGTGCTTATTAGAATTAGCTAGTATAAGATGAGTTGAAGGAAAGAGATCAGGATGCATTTCTCCTTTGATATTGATTAAGCACTCCTATTTGCTGTTCTCTTTATTTTTCCAGTTGTTATTCTGTGTTTCTCCTAGTGTCTTCCTTCATCCTGTGTCGCTGGTTGTGGCTTTGAATTTGTAATTGTTATGTTCCAGAAGGTCTGTAATAAGACCTGTGGGATGATGACACTTTATTTGCCACAAACTCTGTCTAATGAGAGAAGCTGATTAGGCAGCTGTGTGTAGCTGTGATTTAAATTCAGACTCCTCTTCTTCAAAACCCTGTGGAAATGTGGATATCAACTATTCACTGCCTCTTCATCTCGCTAGGGGTACTCACACACAAAGTTCATGGCAATAAGCAATATAATTCTGCATGAGCTGACCAGGATAGGTGAAGCAGATGTGGCAGTGCAGAGATCCATGCAGGCTAACATGACCTGTGGCTGGCTTTGTGGTTAGCTGTGGAGTGGATGCTTCATTACCAGTTCAGCTTTTTTTGCAGTTTTCCTTAAGCTTTTGCTTTGATTATTTGACTGTTATGTGTTCAAAATTCATAAATGTAAAGTTGTGATTTCCTCTTCTCTTAGAGCTTCTCTTACAAGATCTTGAATAAGTGATTTTTCTGTTTCAGCTCATGTCATAGCTAAAGCCAAAGGCCTTGCAGTTCTGTCTGTTATCAAAGCTGGATTTTTGGTGACTGCTCGAGGTGGAAGTGGAATTGTATTAGCTCGTCTTCCGAATGGAAGTAAGCGGGTATTTTTCTTTTGTGTTTTATGGGAGAATTCAAAGAAAAAATATTGTTTTTTTCTTCATTCTTTCTTTTCATAGCATAAAACATGAGATGTGTTAGGATTTAAGTCAGCAGGTGACAACGTTTGGTTTAAAAGCTACTTTCAAAATTTTGTACCTACTTTGAACCAGATGCAAATGCTTTCAGTATTTTTGTGGAAAAGGATGAAATATAAAAGCATATAGTTTAAACCTCATTAGAATAATTAATTCTATCCAGTTATAGACAACTGTATGATAAATCATTTGTAAAAAAGATTTCTTTAAAACACGACTTTGTATTTCTTAAATTTCTTCCTGTGGGATAAACCAGTATAGTTATGTGATTTTGTGGTAGTGGTTTTGAACATAGCTTTATATAGAGAATTGATTAGCGTTTTTTAACTATAATAATAATAAAATTGTTTCTCGTGATGTGGAAAAAAATTCTGTAAATTTGTCTTGTTTCGCATGACAGCTTGGTCTGCTCCTTCTGCAATTGGAATTGCTGGCCTTGGTGGTGGATTTGAAATTGGAATTGAGGTATAATTTTACATTTGAAATACTTGGTAACTTTTTTTTGCAAGAAATTAAAATGCATTGATAAAGATCTAAATGTTGGTGAGCTAGTAGTACCTAATTTTCTGTGTAAAGAAGATATTACAAAAGTCATTTATACAAGGCAAACAATCCTATAAGTGTAATTTCCTAGAGAGATTTAATGAAAAAAAGTGGTATAACAGCTATTTCCTTCATTTCTTACTTCTAGCAGACTGAATTTTTCCCTTATGGAAAGTGTCATTTCAGTGTTCACTGATAATTCATACTTGTTCATACAAGCAAATTTGAGTTGAGTAAAGGTGTCCTGTACTCAATACTATATCAAATACTTTGGTAAAAAGCACAAGGATTCCATTTGGCAGGAAATAGTGAAAGGAACTGAAGATGGAGTAAAATAGAACCTAGATAATATTACAGTACTTCATGCATTTCCCACTCAAATTTGTGATTACTGACTTCACCCTTCAGTTTGGGAGCACCAAAGCTGGTGGTGCCTCCTCTGCAGAAACGAGCCTGTTTCCAGCCAGCAAAAGTGGTTAAGTAAGGGACTCTCAGCCTGCTCAGAGAAGTCCCATTGACCTCAGCCCTAACAGCACTCTGCTCCTGCTTCCCACCTCTTCTTCCTCGCAGCTCTTTCACCCTTGTTTTTTTCTGTCCTCCTTTTTTCTCACCCTAGCCTCCAGTCCTGTCCTTTTCTTTCTGTTTAGCTTGTGTTCTGCTGATTCCCAAAGAAAATCACAAGGTAACAGTATGCTGTCAACTAGATCTCTGGCTATGGGCATTCTGCTCTTCAGAAGAATCCATGCATAGCTGATTTGGGTGGTCCATGCCAGCCCCCAGTGTGTGTCCTACAGCCAACCAGCTGTCCTTGTCCTGACAGCCTGTCAGCCTGCGCTCACATGATGAGCAACAGATCCATATTTTATTGTAGCCTCATTGTTCACTGTGTGATCTCAGGCATTATTACTGTATGCTTTTTAAAGGATACTGTGAATACAAAATTACTGATTTTTGTAAGGGTTTCTCTATGGTTTTCATAACTACAGGATCTGAATGCTTAATAAAACATTGAATTTGAGTCCTGGTGTTTGATTTTCAGTTTGTTGTTGTTTTGGGGTTTTTTTGTTTGGTTGTTTTTTTTCTTTCTTTTATGTCAATGAAACAGACTCTTCACGTCCTTTGATGGATTTATGAAATTTTTCCTTTAATCATCTCCATCTGATATTTTAGATAATGTAACCATTTGCTGTTGATACTTTACTCAAATAATTTCAATACAGAAACTGTTTCTGAGAGGGCATTTTTTTCTGAGCAATATTGTGCCCTTCATTTGAAATTTTAGTCAGCTTACACAATACTGTTTCCTTACTGGCATTATTACAACACAATCTTATTTATTTCTTCTAGAGAAGGATTGCTATTCAGAAATACCTAAGTGGCTTAGGAGCCCAGAGTCCAATTTCAGCATTCTTTTAGTCATATATATAAGCTTAAACTTTGTAGAAATTGGTTGGATTTTATTCCCATAGGAGAGATTATAGTTGGTGTAGTTGTAGTGGTACTTACTGGGTGGTTTTAACCAACAAGAAGGAAATCACAGGCTTCAGAAGTCATAGTGAACAACTTGGTACCTCAAATAAAAGTCCAATTTTAAAATTAATCTAAATGCTTTCCTTGAAGGTTTTCTTGCTGTGGATTCATTTTGTTTTAGCTGTAGATTCATCCTCTTAATGGGTGAGAGGAGGTAGCAGCATCCTGAATGACACAGTCTTACCATCCCTGGATGATTCAGAAACTTCTCATGTCAGCCATCTTTTGTTCAGGGTGGGGTAGAGGTTACCAGGGGGCTAATAACAAAGGCCTCTTACGCTGTGTGTAATGCTTCTGGGCCAGCCTTGTTTTGCAAATAATCTGGTATCTCCTCTTGTATTCCCTGCTGTCACTGTTTGGAATTTGGGTAAGTTGAAAGTTTTTTCTGAACCTGGCTTTCAGTCAAGTCCATCAGATGAAAGATCAGGCACAGTAATCCTTGGGTAAAGAGATCTGTGGAAAAGATAAAACCATCACAGTAAGGTACAACAGTGTAATCTACTCTGTTGAACAGCCTGGTACTGCTGCAGTGTTTGTTTTATAACACATGTAGTGTGTTTAGTGAGCTTTCAGGTAGGACAGAGTGAGCTTTATAGGATCATGCTTTGAAAGACTTTTCCTTCTTTAAAATGCTTCCTGGTTTGGGGGAAGAGTTCTAGGAGTCTTTTATTGAAATTTGTTAAATTAAAGAGGATTACACTTTTACAGTACTGATGGTAATAGACATCAATTTAAATAGTAGTTCTTTGACACATCCATTTTATGTCACGATCCATGCAAATGAAGTCTTCTAAAAATAGTGATTTTCTTCTTTTCTATTTTCATTTTGTATTTGAATCTTTCAGAAATACTTTCAATTTCTTCAGTTATGTGGTTTAATAGCTTCTTGAAGAAACTGGGTACATCCCATGTATTCAAGTATTTAAAAATTAAATATTAATTAATACTTATATATACATTTTCATATATATATTAAACCCCAGATTTTCTGTCAAGAAGGCGAAATTTTGCCATAATGGGAAAACTTGTATCCTTTTTGCTTTTTATTCTTTGGACAGTAATTTTTGTTTACTAAGTTCTGTCTTGTTATTAATTCAGTTGTGGAAGGATCAAAATTATTTCCTTAATCTGATCACTCTTCACATCTGAAAATGCCTTCATAATTATTTGTAAAAGCCATAGAAGAAAAAAGCCGTTAAAAAGCCTTAGAAACAGCCATATGTGTTTCTGTTACAGCTATTGTTTATCACATACTGACCATGTCAGCACTTGAGAAAAAATCAGTCAAATTTGATTTTTAAAGTATGTGAAAGGATTTTAGTTTCAAAATACCTTACAGAAAAAGAATCAACTTCATGTTGAAAACTCCTTCAGAATAATCCTGTACAAGAAAGGAGGCGATTCTTTGAGAGAACAAGAGATTCTCATGTGAGTTAAAACCTTGGTAAATCTGAAGCTAGTTTTTCATCAGCAGAAGGGAATATTTTAGATACTCCAGCTGTTTTTCTGTAAAATGGCAGGTTCTTCTCTGGTGCTTTAACTTTAACTTTCTTCTTAAAAAAGTATAGTATTTTTATTTGATATTTTATAGGTTTCAGACTTAGTGATAATATTGAACCATGAAAGAGCAGTAGAAGCTTTTGCCAAAGGAGGGAATCTTACACTTGGAGGAAATCTTACTGTAGCAATTGGACCTCTGGGAAGGTAAAACACTTTCCTAGTATGGGATAGATTTAAATATGGGGTGGAGTTAAATATTAAGAGAGTTTTTCAAGGTATATATAAACATTGGTGTGGCTTTTATTTATATGTCACAAAACAACCTGGGCAACTTGTACGTTGACTGGAACATACTGTTCTTGTAGCATTACAGCTTTTCAGACAATTGTTGCTTGCTTTTTTTTTCCTTTCCTGATAAAGGCATTTATTGGTAGAAGGAAAGCATTCTGAGATTTATTTGGAGACTGCTTGGCTAGGCTCAATAAAAGAGCATGGGTGCTACCATGCCCAACTGAATTATTATTTTCATCAACCTATAAGTCTGTGCTTTCTGTCACCACAGATTTGCCTGACAGTAAATAAAAAATACACCACATAATTACTTCTTATCCTTAAGTGGTAAAACCAGCTTACTTTGAAGGATGAGATGATATAATTGCAGAATAATTTAACCTTGCAAGATCTCTACTCCAACCTTTTGCTCAAAGCAAGGTCTGTTATGACTTCAGATCAGGTTGCTCAGCCCTTTGTTCCAGTTGGGTCTTAAAAATCTCCAAAGATGGAAACTGCTCTGGGCAACCCACTCTACTCTTCAGCTGTCCCTCATGGTGAAAAGTTTTACCTCAAGTCCAGTCAAAACATTTCTTGTTTCAGTTTATGTCCATAGCTTTTTATCCTTCCACCATATACTGTTATAAAGAGCCTGGCTTCATTGCCTCGTCATAGACGCTTGAAAGCTGCCATTAGGTTCCCCTAAGTCTTCTCCAGGTTTACCAAGGCCAGTTGCCCCAGACATGTCATGGGATATGTGTCTCCTTATGCCTTGTTGGTTTTTTTTTTATTGTGAAGTTTTTACTGACAATTTTTCATCTTTTCTGACAAAATAAAAGGATAAGGTGATACCTGTTCCACAGATGAGGGAGATCTGTGGATCAAGGGAGGGCAGTGAATGTCATCTGCCTTGCAAAACCATTCAGTATGTTGTCCTGCAACATCTCTGTGTCCAAGCTGGGACATTGTGACCTAGGTGTCAGGGTGGGACAGACTTGGCAAAGAGATGAAAAACCAGATCATCAGGGTTGAAGAATAGTGGTAAATGATTCATGTTGTACTCAGATGCCAGGTTTCTGTGGAATTCCTCAGGATACTCATCTGGGACCTTCTCTGCTTGATATATTTATCAGTGGCCTGCAGGAGCAGGCCTCAACTTTTCAAATTTGTGGGCAACACCAAACCAGCCAGTACACTTTAGGGTAGGGCTGCCATTCAGTGCAATGGAACTAGAGAGTATAGAGAGAAAATCCAACAGGAGATCTCATGCAAAGTTCTGCACCCTTGCTTGGATGAGTCCTGTGCAGTTATGTAGGCAGTGCCTGCCAGGCTGGATAGCTGGCTGGTTGAGAAGATGCTGGGGTGCTAGTAGACAGGAAGCCGAGCCAGCAGGGCATCCTGACAGCGAAGGCAGTTAAGGGTGTAGGGGGCTGCATCAACAGAGCTGTAACCAGTAGGCAAAGGAAATTATTGTTCTGCTTTACTTGACACTTCATAGACTGTGCGTAGAATATTGTGTCCAGTTTCAGCCCTGCAGTACAAGAAAAATACTTGAGTGTGTGCAGTGAATGGCTACCAAGATGTCCAGGGACATGGAGCATTTGAATGATGAGGCTGTGGGAGCTCAGCTTATTTAATCTAGAGGAGAGAAGACCTTGAGGTCTTCTAAGAGTCTGCATTCCCAACAGGATCACCAGGAAGACAGACCCCAGTTCTTTACTGAGGTGCATGGCAAGACAGTGAGAATTGGTAGTCATAAATTGAAACAAGGAAGGTTCTGACTGGCTATGAGGAAAAAAAAAAAAAAAAAAAAAAAATCTAATGTATTAAGTACTGATACAGGTTGCTCAGAGTGTCTGTGGAATCTATATCTTTGGAAGTCTTCAAAAACTGGCTAGGAAAAGCCCAGAGCAGTCTGATCTCAATTTGATGTTGTTTGCTCCATTTTGAGCAGGAGGTTGAACTTGGCTGGCTGGCTGAGGCATGTTCAAACCTAAAGTACAATGTGATCCTGTATAGGACAAAAATTATAATCTTCCAATTCTATTGAGGGCTAATAAAGCCTTACTTGAAATATTTTCTGCATGTTTGGGCACCATAAAATCAAGGAGCATTTGGATATATTGAATAGAATTCCAAGTTACCACAATCCTAACTGGATAATTTTAAAATATTATTAAAACATGGGTTAATCATTTTGAGACTTCTGAATGCAAGAGGAAGTCTAACGTGGAGCGTTCTCATGAGGCAACATTGTTCTGTGCTTCAGAGGAAACTTTACCAAACAGCCTAATTACTTGGTACTGGATTCTGTCTCAAATAAGAACTGAAAACATGTTTCAAGTCTGGCCCACTGGAATGTATTCAACAGAGTTTGTAAGAACAGAGGGAAGCAAAATTCTTGCTGTCTTTTGATAGAATTAAAATAAAGACAATTGCTGTTCATGTTGCAAAGTCATATTTAAGACTGTCAACCAAAACTTTTTTCTTTCTAGAAACTTGGAAGGGGATGTTGCCCTGAGAAGCTCTGCTGCTGTCTATACCTACTGCAAGTCTCGGGGGCTGTTTGCGGGGGTATCTCTGGAAGGAACCTGCTTGATTGAAAGGAAAGAAACAAATCGCAAGTAAGTTCTCTTCAAATCTAGCAGATTCAGTGAAGGCATAGTGCCAGACTGAACTAGGATATATTCCATTTTGAAAGAGTTTGTTGTGAGAACACACTGTGTTGACTTTTAGGGTTTCTTTAATTTAGACATGTTGCAGTGGGTATTGAGATGACGCTGAATGTTTAGAGATTATATATCTGTGACAGGTTGACCTTGGGTAGCCACTTGAGGTGCCAACTAAGCTGCTGTGTCACTCCCCCTCCTGGACAAGGCGGGAGGAGGAAAAAAATATAAGCTCATGAGTTGAGATAAAGGCACTTACCAACTACTGTCTCAGGAAAAAAAACAAACATTACTTGGGGAAATTAATGTAATTTATTGTAGCTAATAAGAGAATTGGATAATGAGAAATAAGAACAAATATTTAAAATAACACCTTACCCCACCCTTCTTATCTTCCTGAGCTCAACTTCACTCACAGCTTCTCTACCTCCACCCTCTGAGCAACACAAGGGAAATGAGGAATGGGGGTTGCAGTCATGTTTTCAGACGTGGCCTCTCCTGCTTCATCCTCCTTACATTCTGCCCCTGCTCCAGCATGGAGCCCCTCCCATGGGAAGCAGTCCTTCACAAACTTCTCCAGCATGACTCCTTCCCATGGGTTGTAGTTCTTCATGAACTGCTGTAGCATGGGTCCTTTCCACAGGGTGTAGTCCTTCAGGAACAGACTGCTGACAGAAAACCTGTTGCTGTGTGGGCTCCTCTCCGCTGGTCCACAGGTCCTCCCCAGAGCATGCTCCAGTGCAGGCTTCCCACAGGATCACATCCTCCTTCAGACATGTCTGCCTGCTCCAGTGTGGGGTCCTCCATCAGCTGCAGGAGGATATCTGCTCCACCATTAACCTCCATGGGCTGCAGAGGGACTATTTGCCTCACCATTGTCTTCACCACAGACTGCAGAGTAATCTCTACAAGAGCACCTGGAGCACCCTCTTCTCCTCCTCCTTCACTGACCTTACTGTTTGCAGGCTTGTTTCTCTCACACATTCTCACTCCTCTCAGTTGCTGTTGTGCAGGGGTTTTTTACCCTTCTTAAATAGGTTATCACAGAGGTGCTACCACCGTTGCTGATGGTCTTGGCCTTGGCCAGCGGCGAGTTTGTCTTGAAGCCATCTGGCATTGGCTCCCTCAGATCCTGGGGAAGCTTCTAGCAGCTTCTTACAGAAGCCACCCCTGCAGCACCACCCCTTACCAAAATCTTGCCATCTAAACCCAGAACAATATTGTAGGAGATAGGTATTGAGAAATTTTACTGTATAATGAGAAATCTTTTTTGGAGTACTTGAAACAAAAACAAATCTGGTTTCCAGTGCCACTGAAGTTGAGAAAATATCCAGCTTATGGAATTCTGCTTCCTTTGTGCAGCCTGTTAAGTTTAGAATCCAAGGAACCTCCGAGTGTCTTGCACTTATATGTTCTGTTTTTATGAAAATTGGATTCTACGAATATCAGCAACACTGATTTTAATTACAGCATGTCGGTAACTTTTAGCTTTCTTGACTCGTAAAATTGAGGTTCCAGTATTTCCATTAAGGAATTTTACTACATCATTAAGGAGCCTATTACACTGTTCTGCCAAGTGGTGTGTTTATCTTCAGTTTGCTGTGTGATTTGCTTTCAAATGTTCTAGCTGATGCATACTGTGTGACCAGGAACAAAGTATTACTGGTGAGGAACATTTTGAAATAAGGTGGTAGGTTGGCATTCAAGTTTGCTACAATTAATTATCATTCCAGATTTACAGTGTTGAGCTAGTTCTGTCATTTCTCACTAGATGATCAGTCAGAGAAATGCAGGGCCAGGGATAGAACATTTGCACGAGATAAATTTATCCAGACACTGAAATGTAATGATGATCAAACATTTGGCATCTTTTCTTTTTTATCAGGTTTTATGGGCAGGATATTCGTGCTAGTGCCATCTTGCTTGGTGATGTGCCTTTTCCTTCTCAAGCAGAAGACCTTTATGAAACCTTAGCATCCTTCACTGAAGTATATGAAAATGAAGAGCAAAAAAATAATCCAGGAAAATCTGTAAGGGAACAAAGAAGGGTTTGTGCACCTCTTTTTCACATAGTTTTTTCGGTTCCTGAACTGTTCATAGTCAGTGGTAATGTTGATGTTCATGTGACATTCTTTACTTCTTTCTTGGATGCTTAAAGGTGTAACACGTTGTAGATGCTGCATGTCAGTAATACATTTGTTCAGGTATTACCCAGATAGTTTCTTCTGGGTAAGAACATTGCTGGTTTTGTTTTGCATCCTCCAAAATAACAAAACATATCCTTATTTCTATAACAGTGTATAATCAAATTTGAGGTGGTGATTCAAAAACTTTAACTATTTCTGATCAAGTTAATCTGCAAATAAGAAACATATTAGGTTTCATGGGGATGCTCTGTTCCTTTGTTTTCAGTTTCACCCAAAAATACCTCTAGGCTCTGAAGTTACAATCTGCTTCCAGGTGTCATGCAACTTCTAATAAAAATTTGTATGTTTTAGGTAAATGACCCACCTACTAGACCATCATCAAGACCAGAGCCACCTAAACCCACTGTTAGACCAACACCACCAGGTTAAAAACATTTTGATAATGATTAATTTATTCTCTATAAAATCACAACATTAAAGCTAATGAATGTTATGAAATTATTGTAGTAGTAGCTACCTCTGTAAAAATATCTTGTTAATACTTTTCCTTGAGCAAACCCTGAAAGCATCTTGGGATAGTGCCAGCAGCGATAAAAGGAAAAGGTTTTGTTTGTTTTCTGTTAGCAGACTTTTCTCTCTGACAGATTTGCTATAGAAACAGTGTTTGTATGGTTACAGAAGCATGCAGCAGTGCCAAGGAGGCATTCCTGTTTATTGGATACATAGAAGCCTCGTGGTACAATGAACCTCCTTAGTAAAAGAACAGTCCTACTCGAAACTGCTAGTCCTGCTTCTAGAAACTTCTGGTTTCTAAAAAAAAACCCCTTAGTTTCTTTTTTAGTTTGTCATTACCTTTTAATAGGTAGAGGTCTCACAATAGAGCAGAATAGGCAGAGTTTTGGCTCTACAGGTTTGTCTACCAAAGTGCTCGCATTGAAAGTAAGGCTTTACTGTTCAGCTCCTGTTGTCATTTCATTTATTTCTCTGGACAAGGATATAATGCAAGGTCCTTATTACTTTCTTCTGTACTGCTCCTTAGGTAACTGCAACCATTTTATGTTTTCTCTTTTCAGCTAAAAAGAATACAAACAGACTTTATCCTGAACTTCCAAGTGATTATGGTTCTGTGGGTAAGTACTAAGTTTACACGTATTTTGTTAATGCAGTGTGGAATCTGAGAAGTCCTAAAAGTACTTTCAAGGTCATCTAACAATATCTAGCTATACGTATTTTTATTTATTGTTCATGTGTTAAAATGAGATTCAGGTCTTGTATATTCTCCTTGAAAATATTTCATAAATATGAATCTTATTTCCTGGCTTTACATTCCGAGAACGATGCTCTTCTGAACAACAGAAGTTCTCTTGCTTTATTCAGTGAGCTTGAAAAATGCACTGGAAGTAGTAAAACTGTTTTACATTACCACCTAATTGAAGTGAAAAAGAAAGCTGATATAACAAGCTTGTGTCCAAGTCCTTATGTAAGGTACTGTATCTCCTGTTTTAATTAAAAGTGCTTCCACAGGTCATATCTGATGATACTGGCGTAAACACAGATTTCCATTGCAGTTATACTCCTTGAGGTTTTTTTATCAAGTAATATAACCTATTTCAAATGCAAGAAGAATGTTAAATGAAAAACTTGTTTTTCTAAACTGATAATGTAATCCTTGAACTCAGATGCAAGTAGATTGTTTTCATGTAACTGAATAATACTTAAGGTAATGCGTTGAGTTATAAAATAAGGTTCAGTAATGCTTTAAACCATTTCTAGAAACTTGGAAATACCACAAATCTTATTTTAAAAACATAATAATTTGCAGAGTCCTTTGCAGTTTTCAAAAAAAGTGATGGCATTATACTTCAAAGATACTACTTGATTGCTGCTCTGTTCTGATCCTCTTTAAGTTTAAATCAGATTCAGCTCTAACGGAAGAATCTTACTCTATGATATTTCCAACATAACTCTTGAACTGTGGGGACTATCATCTGGAAACTTGTGATCTGTCAGGAAAAAAAAATTATCAAGCTAAATTATTATCAAGCTAAAATCAAGCTTGATTATAGATCACAATGGAATGTCTGTTTCAGGCAGAGTATTATGCTTTAACATAGTATTTAAACTTTGTTGTTTGAAGGCCAAAATCCTGACTGTATTTTCCATTTCTCGGTTCATGTCATTAGAGATTTTTCACTAAACTGTAGGATAAATTATATGTGTCATTTTCTTTACGTTCTCCATATCTTCTTTCCATACATGCTGTTAATGTACGTGTCTGTTGAGGGGACCAGCACAGGAGGATCTTAAGCTGGGCTGTTGATGTGACTTCTGCAGATCAGAGCCCTCCCAAGAATCAGCATTTGCTGTTGCACTGTAGGACTTTTACCAGGAAAAAAGTGATGACTCTCATGATCTGTACTTAGTAGCTGTTTATCCAAAAAGAAAGAAAAGTTTATCTCCTGGCTATTAAAATTAAACTTTCCCAGCATTAAAAAAAAAAAAAAAACTGGCCAGCTGAGAAGAGGTTCTAAAGCAGTAGGACAAAATTGTACACAGGTTTGTTGTATTAAAGGGAGTGTTTTTCCATTCAGGTCCAAGTGACAAGGTAAAAATCTTCCAGAGCCATCTGTTGATGGCTTCTAAGAGACTGAAATCAACATGTAGACTTAATCGGTGTACTACTGAGGATTTCTAACAGTTTCTAGAAATACACAAGCATATCTATAAGGAGTGCAAGAGGCAGTAAGATCTTGTGTAAATGACACTTCCTGCAACAGATGTTGTCTCATGGTGAATTTTTGTTTATCTTACGAGCTCGGCATGGTGTATTTTGCTTTCTGTTGCAGATAGTATTTCCATAGGTAACAATTCAAATGCTAGCTGAATTCACAGAAGTTGTGTATGTTTCTAAAGGCTAAAGGATTGTTCTTATCACAGGAAAAAATCAAGGCTGAAGTCAATTCCCCTGAGTGTGTAAATACTATAGTTTATATTCATTTTGATGGGATGCTGGAAAAGAGTTGCAGTCCTTTTCACATAAGTAACAAAGGGTGTATTAATGCTGGGTGATGGAATAGAAGGAGCCTTAAGGCCATGCCTCCTGTCAATAATAATCTCTTCCTGTTTATAACACAGATGATTTCAACAGAGCTGCCTAGCAGCTATAGCTCATACTAGCCAATCTTACTTTCAGGATTAGTTGCTGCAACGGATGTTCTACAGTGATCTGAAAAAAACCCTTCAACATTTTTTTCATCTTTCTAGTTTGAAAAAAAAAAAAGGGTTTAGATAACTAGTAGAAGACTTCATGAAACTAATCTGTAGAAAGATACATTTTAGGTATAATGGCTGCTGCAGGGATAGGTTTTGATGTTGAGCAGCAAGTTTGGCTGGGTTGCCAGTAGTAAGGAGTTGCTTTTGGGCAGGGAGCAGGAGGTTGGCATTAGAAAGGTTGAAACATTAATTCTTCTCATTAGATGGAAGAACTGGACTTGTGGATGAAACATTTTTAATTATTTTATGTGGGCCTGAATTATCTAGATAAGTAATGTAATATAACCTATTTCAAATGCAAGAAGAATGTTAAATGAAAAACTTGTTTTTCTAAACTGATAATGTAATCCTTGAACTCAGATGCAAGTAGATTGTTTTCATGTAACTGAATAATACTTAAGGTAATGCGTTGAGTTATAAAATAAGGTTCAGTAATGCTTTAAACCATTTCTAGAAACTTGGAAATACCACAAATCTTATTTTAAAAACATAATAATTTGCAGTGTCCTTTGCAATTTAAAAAAAAAAAAAATAGCTGATACAGTTACTGTGATTCATTGAAGCTTCTATAGTAGTAGAGTTTTTTCTGGAGGCTGTTCAGTTAAAGAAATTAGATTCAGATTTGCTTATGAGTATGCAAGTTCATGCCTCCTCCCTTACTAGAATTAGGGATTTGAAGCTTGATTTTTCTACTTGTCCTCTCTATGTTGTACAATCTAATAAAAAGACTGACTGATCCATACAAGCTTTACTTTATCTGGACAGAAGGTTTCTACAGAGTTCTGTACCACATCTGTAATTTAAATGACCTGTCGTTCCTTAGTAGATTACTTGGACATTGTAAAATGAATAACTTAAAATTACCAAGATGCTGAAACAATTAAGGGACAGACTTGAGGCAGGAATAGGGACGAAAACACAAAAAACCTTTTTCCTTCCAAACAGTGTTCTTTCACTATTCATTTACAGTTAGCAAAAATCATTGTGGGCTTGGTTCCTCTGGCCTCAAAGATGCCCACTTGCTTAGTGTTTCATTCTGCCTCAGCTCGGTAGCGTGTTCCCTTTCAGGAATGTTTATGAACAAGGGACTGGGTCTCTGATACTATGAGACAAAATGCTCATTGTAAACACAGAAGCAGTTATTTTTTTAACAGTGTATTTTTTCATAATTTAGAGAAAGTAATGATGCTGTTTACATCTGTTAAGCAGTCATATAATTTGCTTAAGAAACTCATAAGAGCTTGTGCCTGTAAAGCCTGTTCAAAATTCTTTTAAATTTCTCTTCAAAATGCTGTCTGTATTACCTTCCACAACTACTTGAACTAAATATTTATAAATTCAGTTCTATCTTAGGGAAAATGTGTGCCCTCTTCTCTTGATTTTTTTGAACAGAATAAATTACTTACCTGCAGACGTTGAACCCTTGTGACTATTGTGCATAAATCATCACACCCAAGCTTGATTACAATAAAACTTTTTTTGAAAAAAAAAAAAATTACTGCAACTAGTTTTTTTAGCAGCAACTTTTCACTTTGAAAATAATACGAAAATATTGAGAGATTGTTGCTGCTCCATTAGGCATGTATTTGTGTTCTTACATTATAGTAGTACTATTTCAAGCCTACTGATGAAGATACAGAGGCAGATGAGAAATTTTTCAATGTTTTTAAGCAGCTAGAAAAAATGCTCCTTCCTTCAGTGAGGGTTTGAGTGATTTGTCCAACTCGTTATTAAAAATTCATGCCTTCCCAGATGGATTTTTCTGCAGCTTTTAGACAGTGGCGTTGGTGGCATTCTTCACTACACTGGAGAGCCCTTTCCTACCTAGAGGTTTTTTCTTGTTTCACTCTTGTTCCCTTTGAGACACTTGTGCTGTAATCAAATCACCTTTTGATCTTCCTTTATCTTTCTTTTGATAGCTAAACAGATTGATGAGCTCTTTGTCATAAGTCATTTTCTCTTTCCTTTCAAATTTTAAATAGTGCCACAAATAGCAAATTCTGAGATGTGAGCTCCCTGAGATCAATAGGATTTGCGCTCCCAAACGCCATAATGAATTTGAACTAAACTCCAGTCCTTACCATTTTTATTATAGTTTTATTCATTTTAACCTTCTTACTTACGTATTGCTACTCTATGTTGAAACAGTTGAGATGATATCCACCCTTTTTGATTAGGTAGTGCCATGAGGTTGTGTTAAGCTCAGTTTCTGTTAACTAAATCCCTCCCAGAGATGATGCTTTCCATGGTTACAGTTCTCCAGGAATCCGGTCTGGGCCAGTTTTTTACAATTTCAGAGATCTCTGGGGTTTTTCATGGTCTATGAATGCCAGACAGTGCAATAGATCTGTGAGAATTCCATGAGAGGTTTTCATGCCTCCTAAAATGTATTTTGTCAAGAAAATTTGACAGCCTGTATGTCTTTTTGTTGTTTGTTAGTATATTATGGATTTCTTTGTGGCCAGTTAACATATTTGTTAACTAAGCCAACACAATTATATGGACTAAGAATCCATAAAGTACTTCTGAGGTAAAAAGCTTTTTAAAAAAAAAAATTATTCTTGAAATAGGCCATCTTTTGATGAGCAATGTTTGACTTGGGGATTTTTACTGTAATTAAGACTAAAGAGCACAATAGTAAGTAAAAGCATTTCAACACTTTTGAAGCCAGTACCTCTGTAATCTCCTGCTAACTTTTTCCCCAGTGTAATGCCTGAATTATTGCTTTTCCGGTGTTGTCAGAAAGTGTATGCTTAAAGTCTGTCTTTCTAGCATATTGTCAATATTGCAATTTTTGCTTCTTCCTCTCTGTTCTGGATCAAGATGATATAAAATGGTGTCATCATTCTGAAGAAGAATTTGCCAACTTGGATTGTAGCTTAGCTTCTAGTTAAGTAAGATTATAAAATGGTTTTTGTACCATGCTGTCTCTGTAGACCTGGAAGGGAGAAAGTGTCCAAAACCTGTTGTTTCTAAGGATGGAGGAAGACTCCAGGGTTCACAGTGAAGAAAAAAAATGCGTTTTACTTTTGAACTGGAAGTGAAATTATCAATGGAAATATGATTTGTTACCATCCCTGAGACTCACTGATACTTCAGAAATGTTGGCTGTGAGTAATTTTCATAGGCATTAGACAGTACAAGTTTAAGTTTATTCATTAATGGGTGTATGAGAACTTGGAGATAGAATAATTTGCTCCACCTGATGGAGTGCTGATAAAGGAAGCTGTTCTTTCAGTTGAATTCCCATCTTTTCCTGTGATATTTCTGTACTCTTCTTACACCTTCTAGGTAAGGAAGTTAACTGGTTAATGAAATTGTTTTCCTGTTGTGTATCTTCAGCGAAGTGCAGTAGGAATTTTCTATGGTGAATAAAAGATACTGATTTCAGTAATTAGAGTGCAAACTGTATAAAATAATTATAATAAACTCAGGTAAAATCAGGTACATGCATATTCCTTTAGGTGCTGTGGATGTGTGCTGTGTATTTGGAACAGAAAAAAAAGTCACTTCTCATTCTTCGGTTCATAAATTATTCCTTTTCAAAGAAAGGCAGAGATTTGCTGTAGCATCAAATAGAACTATTTCACATTGTAAGCAAGAACACTCATCAATCTGTGCAGTAATCTGTTCCTTCTACACTATAATTTGAAGAGGAACTCTAGCAGATTATAAACTGTAAAATCACTAAGAGCTCAGAGCTGACTACCAGATACTTGTTTTAAGAATTTTGTACAAAATGAGATATATGATTTATCTGTCATAATCCTTCATGGCACTGCCTACTAATTTAGTAAACATGAAGAAGTTAACTCCCTGGAAAGTAAGTAAAGTACCTTTTTTGTTTGGTTGGTTTTAAGAGTTTTAGCTAAGCTTAGTCTATTTTTGTGGTTTTCGTGGCAAGGCTTCTGACATGTTTATATTTAGTTACCGGAAAAAGAAAACATCCATCTGGTGGTCCTCCAGAGTATTAATTTTCTTGCTATTATGAGCTCTTTCTTAATACAAACCAAACCCAGGAAATCCCAGGAAATTATTTTTGAGACTATTTTTATCCCTGATTCACTTTTACTCGGATCGTACTATTACTGTTGTGAATGTAATAAGTCAGATAATCAAGCTGCTTATGGCTTATGTTGTGGCAAGCTGAGAGGAAAATATGTAGCATCCAGGACTTCACTGGTCATCCAGAAACAAATAAATTACTGTGTATAATCACCTAACTCAAAATACAACAAGGCACAGAAAGATTGAGGTCAGACGTGCGAGGATGAAATTGGGGTGTTTCTGATATGTGCATGCACTGGCAGAGCTGTTATGCCACATATGAACCAGACATACTAGCACAGGGAACAGTGTTTTTTCTTGGCTTATTTTAATGGCCGGGAATAAAAATTAGGAAATTACAGCTAGTTCATAGCAAAATCTCAGTGCAATCTATGCTTAGTTTTTAAGTATAAAGCACCATTAAGGTGGTAATTCTCATTCACAACAGTTAAAATGGAGAACTGTTCACGTGAACATACAAATGTTGAATGGTATAGGTTAGTCTTTTGTCTGAGGCCCTTGTAAAACATTAAAAAGGCATTAAAGTTGTTTCAAAGCTGTGTACTGCATTAGATAGTATTTTCTTGCTGTATTGTTCAAGTAGCAGGACAAAAGCACGTTTGATTGCTTTCCTATCTGTTGACCTAGAAAAGCCCTTGGCAGTGTAAGAGTTCCTGCTTCATTAATACTACTAGAAGCCAAACAGGACTTATAAGTACCTCCAGGAAGTGATAGATATTCAGGGTTCCTACCCAGACTGCAGCAAAATGCCTGGTGCTTGATTCACTTGAGATGAAAACTAACATCAATCTAAGAAATGGAGATCGTTTTGCAGTAGCAGTAGGGTGTCACTTTCCAGATCCATCTCGATAATAGGACTAAGAAACGTAACTACATCTGAAAACTGCATGTTTGAGAACATCCTCTCTTCTGCATAGTCCCCAACACTCTTCTTGTCTCTGGTGAGAGGCAGGAAGGAGATGGGAAGGAACACTGGATATCTGTTCCTGGAAGGATACTGAACATCTACTTTATTAAATGCTAAGGAACCACATTAAATATAGTTTTCCATGAGCAGTAAGACGAAGTGCCATGGTTCCCCAAAAAGTGACATGTTCTCTGTCATGGAGGGACCTGAGGTCCTGTACCTGTCTTGGCTGTGCTAGTTCAGCTTTGCAGTGTGCAGATCAGTCAGCCCAATATTGCTGGTGGAACCAAGAAGGGCTTTAAGATTTTGAAGGAAAACTGTGAGTTCCTGAATAAAAAATAGGAGGCCTCACAAAAATAAATCAGTAAGGCAAACACTAATATAAACTAAATTAGTATGAGAAGTAACTGTTCTACAAAGGCTGTAATAATGTTTCTCCTTTTACCAAAAAGATACAGTTTCAAGAAACTGCTTAGCTGTTCATGAGGAGGTCTGATAAGGATTTTGTTGAGGCTTCTTTGATTATCTTCCACTGCATTTCTCTTTCTCATTGACAATTTTATTGCTGTGTTAGGCAACACTCACATACTCCTTTTCCAGTTGTTTCTTTAAGAAGTTCAACTGGAAACAACCTCTGCCCTTGTGGAAAGGAGGCAAGATATTATTAACTTGTTCATACACTGTGAGACGTGCACCCTCCCTTCCCCCTTTCCTCTCAGTGGTTCTTAGCAAATTCTTCTCTATTTAGCAAGGAAGTTGTGAAAAGAATATAAAAAGTAAGAAACTGAAAGATGGTAGATTTATACTAGATATAAAGAAGAAAGATTTTACCATGAGGGTGGTGGAACACAGGCACAGGTTACCCAGAGAGCTGGTAGATGCCCCATCCCTGGAAGCATTCAGGGTCAGGTTGGGCTCTGAGCAACCTGATCTAGTTAAAGATGTTGGACTAAATGACCTTTAAAGGTTCTTTCCAACCCAAAATGTTCTATGATTCTATGAAAGTAGAAAACTCTTCTATAAGGAAAAAAATAGAAGGGAAAAACTTTCTCTATTACAGAATGTCATGTATTGGTCCCTGACATAAGGTTCAAACTGTCTCTTCCTTACATCTTCCATCAGTTCTGCTGTTTGTCAACTACTGCGGAAGGATAAGGAAGAATTTGAGATGAGTTGTACAGCTGGTTATGGGGCAGCAGAGAAAGTCTGGAGATTCTGTTAAGGGAAAAATCTGCCCTCGTGTTAGTTGAACTTTGGGTGTATTGGTGGCTGAATCTTGTCTGTAAGCCAGAATTTCCTCATACTTGAACTAAGGGATATTTTTTCACAAATGTAGTTGCTGTAATGTTTTTCTCTTGAAGGAGCATCTACACATCCAATGTTTCACTTCACCTAAAAGCTTACGTCACATACATCATACCTAAAAGCATTGCATCACATTTGTAAAAATATGAAGAATGCTGTCAATGCCATTCTTAAATTGTAAATGGAAACTGCAGAACTGTTTGCTGTTTCGTTTCATGAACTTTATCAGAACTGTGTACTTTTTGGCCAGGCTGTTGTAATGAATATTCAGCAAAGGCTAGCTGTGCTAGCCTCAGAAGCATAATGTGAAGACAGGTTGGGTGATGGTGGCAGTCCAAGATGTTTCATCCTTATGAGGGTGGATGATGCAAGTTTCCAAGTTTGCCCTGACTGGTTTAGGCTCTAGTGGATGGGTCTGTGCTGTTCCTAGCTCTTAATGAAGTTGTAAAAAGAAGACTAGGGAAGGTGT
>NW_008609183.1:0-30348 GCF_000691845.1 Merops nubicus
TTCCCTATGGGGGAAAAAAAAAAAAAAGATATTTTGATTTAGCTGCTTCTGGAAGTATTATTCCCTCCCCTCCTCCATCTACCAGCCTTCCTTTCTCCCTTTCAGCAGTCAAAGTTCTGAAAACAATTAACTCCTTTTTACTTTTATATGCAGTATACACTGTAAATAATGTGAGGGAAAAAAAAAAAAAAAAATTATTCTGGTGACTGTCCTCAGATGCATCTCTGTCTTTTCACAGTGCAGTCCTGTTGACTAAACCACGTTATTTCTCTGATCATGTATTGGAGTAGAAGTAGCATGAATAAGATGGTAGACATAACCTTTGCCAGGAGTGATGCCACAAGAAGGAAATTAATATGATTTTTTTGTAGAGTACTCTTCTAGTGGAATATTTGACTTGAATTTCTTAATGAAGCTTTAGTGGGTTTCTGGTTTTATACTAGTGTCTGTGCATTAACAGACACTTAGAAAATTAATTTTGCTTCTTATATTGAGCGAGGATCTAGAAGGGATGTGGATTCATATTTACTATGCCTGTGATAGAAAGATGGACCCCTAAGATAAGAGATCATAACATAAGAATTAATGGAAGATGCGGTTCATCAAGGAACCGTCAACAGGAGTGATGGGCTTAGCACTTTGCATGATATGGTCCAATACACTGGCCATAATTATTGACCATAATTTTGAGCCAATTTTAGGTAGCTTAGTCTGTAAGGATGCCTGCCAGATGTGCAGCAGAAACTGCACTGGTACTATGAAGAAATACATTTCATTAAATTAATTGAGAGGTTCAGAGACAACAAGGCTTCATTACATTGAACACTTCTATGGATGTTCTGATGCCTGATAAGAATTGCAAGAATGGCATCTTTGAGTCTTGTAGCTTTCTTTTAAATTTGCGTGATTAGTCCCGAATAAAAAAGGGAGGATGAGGAATGACAGACAGTGTTATTACATATGCCTCACACCCTTAAGAAACCACATTAAAGCAGCTTAATACTGACATTTGAAGTTAACAAATTAAGATGCATACCTCATTATTAAACTGAGATATGATATACCTTAGTGTGTCCTCTAAGTAACAGCAATTCAAGGGACGATCTCCTAAAGAACACCTAGCATCCATTACTAATATGCCCTTTGATTCAGTTTTGCAACAACTGATATAAAACATCTTTGGAATATTATCCAATAAATGTTCAACTTAAAATAAGCAGGAGGAGAATAATCACAACGGTTTCTGTCGGCCTTAAAAATGTTACAGTGGTACATACGCATTCTCTTCTCTAAATTTACTTCTTCTTAAGTGGATCCGACTCTGCAGTAGAAGGACTTCTAGGAACTACAAGCTTCTTATCATCTGCTGCAAAAAGGCTCAGTCCAGTAACACAGCTTAAGCACAGCCTTAAAGGATTTGCTGAGTGAGAATGGACCTAACTGAAAATTATATTTAAGCACATGCTCAAGTGTTTCTGTGACTTCAGCTTTGAATGGAATGCTGTAAGGCAGTGAAGTTTGAAAAGACTCCTTCTTGCAGGGCTGAAAGATCAGCCTATATGGGTACTGACATTGTTAACCCTGAAAAGCTATTTGACACAAGTACTGATCTAATCATGTTACATATGAGTATATGTTCTATGTGTGCATGTATATATGTAAGCACTATCATTGTACAGCCAGGACTGGAAGAGATACCAGAGGCTTTGAGATGTAAGAATAGAAAAGGTAGCTTGATTCAAGTTCTACAGATACACCAAAATAGATACGCAGGATATCATTATGAAACAAAGTGATCAAGCTACCATCTGAAAATGTCACCCACCACAAAAATAAATCTGCTCTGCAATTAACTATATTTAGATGAATTATGTAAAATCACAAGCAAAATGCTAAGTAGTCCATTACAGTATCTTGAGCTGAGATTATTTATATCTCATTAAGGATTTTATGGTAAATATGTGTGTATGTGCTGGGGTTTTTTTCTTCCTTAATCATCCTCGTGAAGTAAAGTACTGTGAAGGTCTTATAGGGCCTTCAAGGCCAGAAAAGTCAAGCATATACATTCATCATGACATATCTGCATATAGTTTCACACTTTCAGTCTGTTCACTACATTTCACTGCCACAGGGCTGCAACTGTAGGTGGGATTTCACAATCTGTCTCTTCTGTGCTTACTCAGTTGCCCCTAGTATGAAATAGTTGGTCAGGAAAAAAACACCGAGTCACAGAAGTATCAGGATAGACACAAGTAAATCCTGATACTTTAAACACTAGACTTTAAATGGTGGCAAAAAGTGTCTATTGGTGGGATCTGGTGAGATCATCAAAGTCTTTTAGCTGTGCTTAGCATTCGTTCTTGCCATGGATGGCATTCTTCTTATGATACACTGGTTGCAGCAGGAATCAGTATTTTCCTTGACAAACCCTTCCTCTGCTCAAAAATAAAGCAACAGTAGAACAGCCTGATGTCTCCCTGATCTTTAGACTAAGCAGGCCACTGCTTTTTGAAGTGCACCTTGAAATCAGCTACAGCAAAACATCCTGACATCTACATGTCCAGTCATTAAATTGCCACTGGGTTGAAACTCCTTCTAATCACTGTTGGTCTTCAGTGAACAAAGAACAGTCATAAGCTGAAGGGTCACGTGTAGCCTTGCCAGTGCTTTGTGCTATTCAGTGACATTCTCAGAGGTGAACATTAAACCATATTATTAACTGAAGACTTTCTTCTTCATCATCTGCAAAACAAATAATAATTCAAGTCCATCAGCTGTGATTTGAGGATTTTGTGAAGAGGATATAAGCTTGTGCAACATAAACACTATTTTGGCAGATCGCAATATGATATATGTCATTTCATATTTCTTCTTTGTTCATCTTACATTTATAACTCGTTGGGAACACATGGGATATATGGCATATAAGTGCATCTATTTTATATACTTAACCATTGTGATAGAAGCTTTGTCTGAAACTGGGAACTATGCCTCATAAATTCAACCTATAGGCATAATGAAAATAATTTTTGAAAAAAAAAAAAGTAGTCTGTGACCAGATTCACTACAAAACCAAGTATTAAAGAGTTTAACTAAATGTTAACTGTGTTATTATTAATTAATGGTTGATTAATAACTAATATTTAAATTATTGAAGGCAATAGTTAAAGGCTTTAGGGTTCTTGTCTGTTTACTCTCTGCCAACTTTAATATCACCCAGTTTAAGGTGAAAACCCAGGGAATATGTTTGCCAGCTTCCTTCTGGGAAGTTGCTCATGTATGGAATAATCACTGGTTAAGCTTAAGAGAAGAGCTTTGGCCAAATACACACCTCTTCTTCAGGTGTTTCACTGCCTGCAAGTTTTCCCATCATCTTTATAATCTTGAAAAGTGGCATTCAGCTCACTAAATTTTAATGCCTGTTTGTAAGCATCTGTTTTCTGAGCTAAAAGTCACACATCCTTTCCTCACCAGAGAGTACAGTAAACAGTTTGGGGCTTCAATTTATTTAATTTCCTGCTTTAGGATGTGAAGAATCATGTCCTAAATACCACAGATGAGAACACAGGTGACTACAGCTTAACTTTGCAGCTCATGCTGTAGAGATATACAATACAGAAGCTAAATTAGTCAGATCACACTAGACATTTGAAAGGATGCAATATTTACGGTGAAGGCAGAGAAGAAAGAGGTAGGAATGGCAATTTTCCTCTATTTTCCATCAATACCCTTCAGATTTTTAGGTGCTTGTTCTCAGCAAAATATTCTGGATTCCAGCTGAGTGCTCAAACATCTTCTGCAGGTGTAAGATGGGAAGTAAAATTCAGGGAAAAAAAAAGAGTACAGACAAAAAAGTACTCAGACTCCAAAAGGTCACTGTTAGAAAGGTTCTTTCCAGCCTATATGTTTTTTTGACTCTTTTCAGAATCCACTGGCTCTTCCATTGACAGACTCCAGGGAGACAAAGATGTGACTTATTCTTCTAGAAATAAACAGGGTGCTACTTTTCCTCAATTTACAAGCTTAATTTGAATATTTTAATCTATGTTTTTGAGTTGGAACTTGATCCTCTGTTACTAAGTTACTCCTTCTCATCCTTTTACCAGAAAATTATTATTCATGTTGTCTTGCCAAATAGAAAAACGGCTTTTCTACTAAGTATCATGAAGACTGTTTTTTACATCCTGCTAGCCTCCTACAGAATTACCAGCTACTAAGCAAATATGTAACGAGTAACTTTACCAAGGAAGGAGTTGTAGACTTACTGAAAAAATAGGTAAAATGTACTACGATAAGACAATGTTTTTGCTCCCATTTCTCACCTCCCAGGATCATTATTATATTCTACCAACTCAGACACCTGACTGTGATTATTTTGTTCAACTCACGATTTCTTTTCAGAAGTTTTAAACTGGATGTTTATGACAAAATATACTTTTCTTCTGGCCAAACTTTTTATGGAAGAATTTGTGTAAGGAGAACGGAGAAAAAAAAAGTAGTTATGAATTTTCATATATGCATAAGAACAAAGAAAACTTTCAGACAATGCACATATGAGCTAAAAATAAAACTAAAAAACCGAAATAAAGTCAACTTACTGAAGAAGTAGAACATTTATCTGCTCTCCAGGAAATCCTATGTTAAGTTTTTGTGGTAGATGAAGCAGACCAGGCATGTCAAACCCCATGTCCCATATCCTAGTTATGTTCATATGAAATACATTTGCAGTTTTTCAAACTTTTTGACATAGGAAAATCGTCTTTAATCTTTTATGTCATTGTTGTTCTACTTTGCACAAATGAGGGAAAAAAATCTACTGCACTTCAGTGTAAGGGTTAAGACATACCCAGGATTTTTTTCCGAGTTCCTGAAAGAACAAGCACCTTTAGAAGTATAACAAGTATCTCAGCTGGGATTGGGAGGCAAGTGCCATTGGACTCCAAATCTAGCAATGATTTGCACATGCTGCAGCTTCCAGCAATTCAGTCAAGCTTTTGCCACATCAGTTCATTTGTGAAGTAAAGTAGAGCCTTTGTCTAATCGTTACTGTAGAGGCAGTCCAAAACAAAAATCTCATCCTGCCTCTGTTGGTAGAAGCTTTACTTAAATAAAACATTGTCAGACCTTAAGACATTCCACTGCATGGGACTCATGCAAGTGGGGGATATAAAATGTCAGGCATTTGTACCTGGAGCATTATTACCTCTTAATTATTCTATTGTACAGCAAGATCTGACCTAACATGCTGCTGGAGATGTCACTCCTTAAACTCGGTGATTTACGATAATCCTCCTATTCATTTGCACTTTGACTTTTTGGTACCAACATGTACCAAAAAGTCAAACTGCACGTACTACAGCAATCCCCTGATAATACGGGTATTGTTTCTGAGCAGCTCTAACTTACACATCTTTCTCTAAAAACTCAGATTTAGTCATAAAGGAATTTCCATATAGCATTAATGAGATGCCAATAGTAAAGAAATAAAGTGTTTCTGGTGTACTTAAAAGCCAGGAGCTTCAACAATTATTGAAATTTATTTTCTAAGTTTTCTAACTTTATTTTGTAAATCTTCACCCTATGTAGTCTGTGGTTTTGAAAGCACTATTCTTATAATACTGGGCTGAGCACACACAGGATAATGACTGTCTGGGCTCTGTGTCCTTTCAAGAAACTCACAGATAATAAAGAAGCTTTCATATAGTCAAGAGGGAAAGAAGGAATGAAACAAGAGATTCTTATAGGTGATTTTACAGGTTTCATCTGTTCTATCTGGAGAAATTAGGTATAACAGCCCTGGACTTCATGCTTGAGTAAGTGTAGAGAAAAAGAAAATCTCAGCATTAAGAGAGGTAAACTGCAGGACCTGGAAGAACACATACATGCATTCTCTAGCTTCACTTACAACTCTGCTGAACACTCATTGGCTTTCAGAGCTGCAGAAAAGCAGCTTTTGATTGACTTCAAAGTGTTTGCTATCCTGCTTTCATTTTAATGTTTTGCAATTAATCATAATCTTCCAAAACACTGAAGAAGTAATCTAAAAAAGGTCAGGAAACTGCAAGTCATTGCTTTTCGTCATTGCTAATAATAGACTGTCTGGTCCTATATAATCCTTAGGATCTGCCAGAAATGTGTAGAACATCTTCTACTCCTACTAGGCTGGCTGTTCAGCTGGAGCAAGGCATTTTGTCAGCACTTAAAGATCTCCCAAAGATATTTCCTCAGTATTTTGTGAAATCCGATTTAATTCAGGACTGCAAAAAGTTATGATTTTAAGAATGATCCAACATAAAGTAGAAGGATGTTTACTTTGTTTCATATTCATTTATATTCTTTGCAATCTCTTTCTGAGCATGCTGTTCCCATGGGATATTTCCCAGCTTGCTGGTGTCCCAGGGGTGTCTGCCAGCAAGCACACCCAAAATAAACATATGAAAATTTTATAAATGTTACCAAATTTTAGTGTGTTGAGTCACTGTTCAGACTTGAAACATTAAAAATGCACTTAATTGCTGCACAAACTGCTTCACTTTTCTCAAGAATCAGTGTTGAATTCCTTGCTCTGACTTCCCTCCTGTTCAAGTGTCGTGGCAGTGTTTTCAGGCACATGCAGCACCCAATGACGGACTGTAATGAGATTTTAACACTGGTGCATAAGAACAGATAAAGTGCTGATGGCATTGTTCAGTTTCAAATACTGCCAGCTCTGTAACAATATTCTCGAGTAAAAAGGTTCATGAAATGTGAGACACTGCAAGTGCACTCAGTCTAATATTCACCACAGACGTACTTTTAATCTGAAAAAGCACCAAAAATATGCCATTGGGACTGCCTCAGCTATTGTTTGACAAGATATACCCTTCCTCTTGAAGAGTGGCAGACATCTCAGGTTCTCACTGATTTCCCTACCACAGAAATGAAAAACCTTATCCTCTGAAGATGGCTGGCTGGCTACTTCTCAGACTGGGTCCCTTTCTGAAAACTTGTGTTGGCCACTAGAACAGTCTGAAAAACATTCTCCAAAGATTGGCTGTAATTTTAATGAAGCAGAGAACTTATCTGCTCCTATAGCTCCTCCTACTTAGCAAATGTGTACAGTAATCCGCCGGAAATTTATCATTTTAAGAAAACAAAGTACGAGTAAGCAGACAACTTGTGCCTCTCTCACCTCACAAAATGTATCACTTCCCCTTATCCTTTTGCTAAGATGAAAAAGGTAGACAGTTGGCATGACTCCTTTCAGAATGAGTTTGGGCACAGTAATCACCTCACAGGCCTGCTTAGCCCAATGCAAATCAACATATAATGCTTACAATTCACTTAAAGATGAAATTAGAATACACTGCGGGGAGCAGTAGAGTTACTTCTTCGAACAGTAGTTTCAGGTTTAGGCAGGGGCATAACTTTTGTTGTGCAGCAGCCTCGAAAGTCTGCAGGTTTTGGAAGACTATTTTCCTAAGCCACTGTTTGCTGCAAGGTTTGCCACATAAAGTTAGAATCCAGCACAAAAGTAACAGATGGGCTGTTCAGGTGGCATTACTTTTGAGTAAGAATTTTAAATACCAGTTCACTCAAGCTTTTCATCTGGTATTTCTGACATAACTCTTTCCTCCATCATTTTTTCCAGGTATAAAACTTGGGCTCAGGAATTCATATTTCTTCCACAACCAGTGATCACTGGGGAACAGAAGCTAGGTTATGTTAAGAAGTCTAGTGTCACTTGTTTACCCCTTCTAGATTCAGCAGTTCCTGACTATATTTGTTCTGAGGTACTAGCCTTTTCCTGCTGCCAAATAATGGATGTTTTTCTGGACTTCAGGTTTCACTTGAGCTTTAAATCTCTTCGTTCATGTACAGTGTAGGATTTGTTACACTCAAAGGTAACATAATCCACTTTACAGATTTCTAGAGTGAACTGCAGTTCGAAATGCATACCTAGCACTGCAATTTCAGCTACAAGCTATGAAATGCTAGATACATACTCCTATGGGATGTCTTGATTTGGCCCTTGATTGGCATTGTGATTTGAGGTTCACAGTTTTCTAAAGGGCTGTCCACCTCCTCTAGAGGTCACCTGGACCAACCCCTTTGCTCAAGCATGGACACCTAGAGCCAGTTGCCCAGGACCATGTCCAGACAGCTTTTGAGTGCCTCCAAGGATGGACACTCCACAGCCTCTCTGCACGACCTGTGCCAGTGCTGGGTCACTCTCACAGTCACAGAGTGCTCCCTGATGTTCAGAGGGAACTCCCTGTGTTTCAGTTTGTGATCACTGCCTCTGGTTCTGCATTGGGCACCACTGAGAAGAGCCTGGCTCCCTCTGCTTCACACCCCTGCTTCAGGTCTTTGTAGGCACCAATGAGATCCCACTGAGCCTGCTCTTTTCCAAGCTCACAGTCTAACAGTCCCAGTCTCTTCCTGCTTCATGAGTTAACACTTCCATTTAAGTGGTTATGTGTAAGAACGGAGCCAGTTTCAGACAAAGGCCTATGAAAATAAAGTCCTGCTGCAAAAAGCAAGATTTCATTTATAAATGAAATAAAATTAATATAAGATTTTGTGGAGTTCTTAATGTTTCACAGTGAACTTGATGACAGTTTAGGTCTTTCTGAGAGCACAGCTGCTGGGGCTGTATTTGAAAAATAAATAAAACCAATAAAGTAGCAACCCAATCATTCTCCTAACAGATGGAGAGCTGCAGAATTGAAACCTGTAGGCATTTGGAAAAAATATTTCACATACTCCAGAATACATCAGGGTCCTAAATTATGCTGGGTTTTGGTATTTAAGAGAGAAAAACAAGTGTGTTTGAACTAATAATAAGTAGATCTAAAATTACATTTGGATTAGGTAAGTTCTTTGCCAAGATGCAGAATTGCACATTTTCTAAATTTTATTATTTTGCTTTTCCCTTCAGTTCTCAGAGTGACAGCTCTTGTTTAAAGTGGAAACAAATACTTGCAGAGTACTCTGATATCTAGAGGAGCAAAGGAGTCTTCTGAAAGCTATAAGGAAGTTCTCCTTGCAGAGAATCTCTGGATTTATTTTCCTTCCAGAAAGACATGAATGCAGAATGTTTGGGAGTTTGGGGGGACCTCTTTAACACAGTTCTCAAGCCAGGCAATTGGTAAATTTTGTGAAAATAATAATGATTAAAAGAAGAGAACCAGAAAAACACATGGTTCCTACTAATTAAAAGATAGTGGTGGGTTTTTTTGTGTTGCCTTTTTTTTTTTTTTTTTTTTTTTTTTTACCCTCTCTCTGTGGCACACACCAAAAATTCTTAAACTTTCAGTATTTATTGCTCTGAGACATTTTCAAAATATAAACAAGATTACGAACTTAACACAGATTTCAGACAAGTAGATTGAATACATAGGGAAAATTCCTGGGATAACTCCATTGAAATCAGGAGAAATATAGTCCAGGAAAAAAATATAGTCATAAATAAGCAAGTAATTTATATGAAGCAAATGTTTGTGAGTGAATTGTTTCATTTCCACAATAAAAAAAAAAAAAAAAAGAGCCTGTTGTCAGTCAGTAGGGCAATTAATCTTGCAAAGCTATAGATAACCAGCACTATGTTCTAACATACTCTAGATTAGCAGCAGTCATGGAAAGATCAGCATAATCTTACAGCTTTTATTGGAAAAAAAAGTTAATCTTACAAATAGAACAAATGAAAGAGAAAACCAAAATAGATAAGACACCAACCAAATCAAAGAAACACGGATGTACTACATAGCTTCTTAGGAGCACAGACTTGTTTTGCCTTCTGCTAATTCAGAATCATTCACATACGATGTCAATAATTCAGGTTATTCACCAAAAGGCATTGTGGGAATATGTACTTAAAATAAAGGCTATGCTCACTTTGGCCTAGGCTACAGCATTGTTACAAAAGGACCCGAAAGGGGGAAAAAAGTGCTTTTCCACATCCTCTGTATGTTTAATGCAATTCATAAGACATTCTGTAAATTTGTTTTGTTTTTAGATGAGTTTCACACAGAAACCTCAAGAAAATATTAATGATGATGCATATTTCACAAAAATAACATACACCTCTAATGGGGTAGCTTAAGTTTAAGCTCTGTGTGAAAGAATGATGCTCTGAATGTCACCTGCTCCCAGCCTCTTCACATTTCATTCTGGTGGCTGTTACGTTAGGGTTCTCAATTGCCTTCCTATTTGAAAAAAAGGCATTCCAAAGCTCTTTCATACCTGAAACCCAAGTTTAGAAAACCTTATTGAAATGTATAGTTTGTTTGATGTTTTAATTCATATAGTTCCTGTAAGAAGAACTTTGTTTGATAGGTTTTGCTGCAGCTATATTTTAGGTTTAGGGCCAAGTGAAAACAAACAGCAAATTTGATCTACTATCAGGGCTTGAACAAAAAATATCATACACTAAATTAATCTAGGGTTTTTAAAAGAATTAATGAATATTTAGATGTATATGAAGCACATATTTAAGATCTAGATTCAAAATTTTTGACTTTCCAGAAATACTCAATTTTGCAGTCTGCTCTTTTTGGTTTTAGTCTTGTCAGAAATTTACAGTGCATTTTGAGGTGGATATTTTTTGAAACCTCAGCTGCTCACATTCCTAACTAGAGCAGCTTACAATAAAGGCTACCAAAATTGCATCAAATGCAAATCACAAAATTATAGAATGTCTGGGCTGGAAGGGACTTCCAAAGGTCATCTGGTCCAATAAGCAGGGACATCTCCAACTAGATCAAGATACTCGGAGCTTCATCCAGCCTGATCTTGAATGTCTCCAGGGATGGGGCCTCCACAAACTGTCTGGGCAACCTATTCCAGTGGTTAGATCATTCTAACTACACAGTGTGATCTTTGATGTCATTCTTTTCATAACTGACAGGCCACTGCTCAGAAATAATTCTGTCTTCTTGTATGTTATCCTGAAGCTTAGATTGCCCATCAGTTTCTTCTATACTTACAAGTTTGCCTCAGGGTAGTAGTTACATTTAATAATCAAAAATTAAGAATCAACATCTACTTCATTATATAGGTAACACACATAATATAGTCAGCCACCTGTTCTTTGTTCACAGCTCTTCCTATTAAAAGCCATTTCACAATAGACTTTGGCTCCTAATTTGAATGTCTCAAAGCACCGTTCATAAAACTAACTGCATAATCAGTGAAAGTGATATTTCAATGATGCAATCTATTGTGGTAACAAGCCAGTGATCGTGCTCTGGTTCTTGCATCATTTAAGAAATAACTGACTGCATTCTTTTTCCCTATTGAATGTTTTATCTTATTGTTAATCATAGAGGTCCCTATGAGCATTAGGTACCTGAAACATTTTGACATCATGATTATTTTCTATTGACATTGCTTGGCACTTTCTGTTCTTCCTAAAACATCTTTTACATTGTTTTGATATTGGTGAGTGTACACATTGTGAAAGTATGAAATATTAATTGACTTTAAATAACGTAATTTCTATCATAGCAAATAAAAAAGCTTGATTGTGAGACCAATAAAAATGGATAATAAAGAGAAGTTAGTCTGCAGCTGGATGCTTGGGCATAGTGATGACATTTGACTCTATTAAATTATGAGAGTCATACAGTTTTGCAGCTGTGATTAAATTCAGATGCTAAAAAAAAGGAGGCAGGGAGGAAAACAATGGAAAAAAGAAAGGATTTAAGATCTTTACATCTGCAGAGGGCAAGGAAGGAGTTTCTGTCAGAAAAAAAATTATTGTGTGACAGCAGAGCATCAAAACTTCAAGGTAATAAAGTTTATATTTTTCAGCAAATAAGTACACACTTGTGTCTGTTTCTGATACTCAGAGCCAGACTTTCCCATCACCAAGTATTTTCTCTGAGCATATGTCAAGTGATGCTGAAGGTATCACCACAGCTGACTGAAAAAAATCTGCTTTGAAATAAAAGTATCAAGTGTCTCATTCTTTGAAAACAATATCACAACAAGGCTCTTATTTTTAACTCACAAAAAGATATGGCAACTTCTGTAAGGCAGATTAAGAAATGCGCCATCTATTAAAGATAGAAAATTAAAGGGAGGTTGTGTTTTTAATCTCTTTCTGGTTTTTCAGAACATACATATTTGTGTATATTCTGACTTCTACGCACATAATTCTTTCTAATTTCTGGTAACTCAAAACGTTGAACTTGGTCAACGATTTCATTTTCCTATTTAGATTTATGCAGAGATGCTACAAAAATCACAAATGGAAACTATGTTAATTATTTTATTTTTTACTTTTATTGATGGACTACATTATCACATTAAAAAAAGGAAAAGTATACAGGCCCCATATATAAGCTGTGAACTGTTGCAGCTCTTTGTGTTGTAACATACTCCAGTCACAAGCAGTTCAATTGATCAATGTAAAGTTTATCTAATATACGTTAGTTCAGGTAAGGACAGAGACTTTCAGGATACTGGGTACAAGGGGCACTAGAAGGATTATATTTGAGATCTACGTGATCAAACTCTGTTCCCAAGGCAGTATTCCCCATTCTAGCCTTAGGCAAAATAACTGGAACCTAAATTAAGAGGATAATCTCTAAAGCTTTACAGGTACTCAGTGAAGAGAAACATAGCAAGAATCTGCCAGAAGGCAATTCATAGCAAGTGCTCAAATTAGATGTTCTAATCATCCTTTGAGAAGCTATCCTTCCTCTCGCTGTGTCTACAAAGAGAGGCTCAGAAATGCTCCTTGGGCTATGAGCCACGAATTTGTCCTGGTTCCATGATGGGATGTAACGAAGCGCACATGTCTTTCCTTCCTAGTTTCCCAATGTATATGCTGAGGTATTTTATACTATTGTATTAGAATAACATGTCTCTCAGTATATACTCCAAAATAAATGGTTAAAAAGCACAATTTATTATTTATACGATGAGAATTATATTATGAATACATGAATCAAGATACAGTGAAGTTCAAAAGAACACCTGTACATGCCTTTTCCACAATATGTTTACGATCTTTGAGAAGAAAATCAAGACTAGAAAAATGAAACAGTGAAAGACAGCAATGTAATTCGTTTTTATTTTGCTTTTTTTGTTTGTTTGTTATACGGCTACTACTGAGTACTGCAAATCTCTCTTTGAAACAGGGACATATATTCATAGCTGACACTTAGTCTAATTTTGCACATCTAAAATGAATTCTTGCCTGTTCTGATAAAAGTTGGGCACTAATTTAGTCTCTGAACATCCTTTCAATAGAAGCTCAACCTCCTTTTAAATTCTGCATCATTGTTTTCACTCAGTTTTATGTGACATTGTCCTCCTGATACTTACTTCTGGTTATCTGAATGTAAACTCCAAATTAAGTTGCAACTTTTTCAACATGAAAAACCTGCCAAAACCCTCACCATCTCACTCATCTTGGAAGAGAGATCTGGAGGTTACTTTACACTCACAAAGTGGAACATGGCCATTTCCATCAAATGTTGGGTTTTCAAGAACATACTTCATAAGGATCCAGACAGATTCCTGTAGCTACATTCCATTCTGAGCTATGTCCCAGGAAGGACATCGCTGCTCTTTTGATGAGATTGATACATTTATATTTTATTGGTTTGAGCCTTGGAGGACAAGAAGACAGATATCTAGAAAATAACAAAAATGGGCAAATGGATTAATAGGTCTGAACTTAGGCAATAAATGCTCTGAAAGTAAGTTTACAGCAATTTTCTGTATTAATGTTTTTTTGCAGAATTTCACTGAATTTATTTTCAACGTGAAAATTGATCAGAGTTTTAATTTTGGCTGTTTCAGTATGAAGAGTCTCATGGCTTAATGAGAATTAAAATAGTTTAACTGAATGTTATCAATGTAATAACATGAATTCTTTAAAACATTTGATCTCTAATGAAAATTATTCTCTCTGGCACGAGGGCTATGATACATTTGCCTCAAGCTGTGTAAGGCATCCATGCCAACAGAGGGATAAGGCTTGAGCAAGGTTTTAGAGGACAAGGTATCTGATAATGTGAAATATCAGCCATATAAAAAAAATCTTCAGCTACTTTTTGCAAGTAGCTCTTTAACACTTTGCAGCTCAAACTGACTTCATTGGGTAGAAATAAACACAACCTGTCAACCTCATAAGCAAAATTTGTTTCAATTTGTTTCAATTCTTCTTACTCTGGAGTGTTCAAAATCAGATTCTTCACCGATTTTCTAGGCCTGCGGAGACCCACCAGTTTAGCTATTATTTGATAACTCTACTCTGAAAATCTTGTCAATAGTACATATAATAACAAACTCCATGTATCTGATTTACTATTATTCAGGTTTACAGGAAATTAATAGGCTTTGAAGTCAAGCCTATGTCCAAAGCACAAACAGTTTTTGAAAGTTAAGATCTGACCTCCCCAGTTAACAAGCCACACAACTCCAAACCCACCAATAGTGATAACAGGCTTGCTAGCAGCAAAGTTAGTGCTTTCCACAGTCATTGGTTATCAAGAATTACCTGCATGTGAACATATATAAGATGCCTGAATATAAAGCTGTGAGATAACCATTGGAGTTGAAGTCAGAATAAGCAAAATATAGTGATTGTGTCAGCAAAACAACTTTTTTTTTTTTTTTTCTGATAAAGGAATATCTTATGTATGCCAAACTTAGAATGAAGCATATGACACATTTAATTCTTTTCTTTCATAGCAATAAGTAAAATACATTTAGCAAAATGGTGGACCTGACTAAACAAATAAATAATAATGATGATACCTGCAGAAAGCCCATAAAATATAATTATTATGGCTTTTATCCAGCATATATAAAAAGCTTGAAACATATTTCTTTGCCAAAGCAGGATGCTTTTGAGAACAAATATCAATAACAATATTGAGTTCTTTAGGTAAGATTTGCCTCACACATGAAATCATTATTCCTCAAAAATCTCCTTAGCAATGCACTTTGCTGTCTTAATAGGACTACTTTTGAGACCCCAGACTCTTAACAGGAATACTTTACAACAGAGAACAATAATTAAAACAGAGGTTGAGGTACAGTAGGAGCCAAGAAATAGCACCAAAGGGACAGTATAGTATATAGGTATAGTGTATGGTAAACCTTTATTAGACAATACCACAGTTGTGGATTAGTAGGTGGTTTGAAAAAGGGAGGGAATAAAAAGGGGAAAAAAAATTCACAATTTTTGAAAGAGTCAAACCAATCAAGAAAATGTATAATTTAAAAAATTTATAAACTAGAAGTTGATGGTAATTTTCTCCAGCACTGAGGCACAATGCCCTTTCATATTACTATGCTTTATGAATTATTAATTGTGGCTGACAAGAAAGCCTAAGGGTGACAACAGAGCTGTGGTGTCAGTAATGCATTGTCATTTCACACTGTGCAAGTTCCTACTATACCTGGCTGGATTTTTCAAGTTTAAATAATGTTACTGGCTGCCAAAGATTTCATTAAGATGCTTGATGAAAATATATGCTCTGTTGGTAAAATGCTAATCCCTATTAAGTAAAAAAAGGGTAAGATGCTCTGCGAGATTGTCAGTTCTCTTGTCTACCGTGGGTCTTCAGATGTAGCTGTATTTCCACCACAATTCACCTATTTGGAGTCAGATAGTGAAGCAGAAAACCAGTTTTCCAGCATCTAGCAGAATGAAATATGCACAGAAAAGATAGGTGTTTCATGAGATTTTACATGGCTCCTGTTGCCAAGGAAACAATTTCTTTTGGCTTTATAAGGCTTGGTAATAGATGCCCTGGCTGCAAATTGGGCAGTATAGGACAATGTAATTACATACATACTTGCACTTACTCTCACATTAAGGACTTAGTAAAACTGAATTATGAAAATGATGAAGTTTGGAAAATGTTCTGAATATCATTTGAGGAACATGTTGATAGACTAGGCATTGGCACTGGCTTAAGTCAATCCTATCACTATATTTAAAAGCCTACCTGAAAATATGATTCAAAATTCAAAAATGAAAAAACAAACAAACAAAAAACCCAGTAAAATGTGAAACAAAGAACTCATTTGTGTCCTATTACAGCCAATTACTTAACCAGGTACTTAATGTATAGTGTAGACTCAAAAGATGGTGAAGAATTCTTACAATTTGGAAATTATGGAATCTACCTCTTCTTTTACCTTAGGACTTCTGACTGAGTCTGAAAATAAGATCCATGACCTTATATATAATTTTAATATTTTAATGGTATAATAATTAATTTTAGTGATAAAAATTTTAGTGATACAATATAACATTCTTTGAGTTAAAAATGAAAGGGAAACTCCAGAGCATAGACTTTTAGACACAGAAGAGAATGAAGCAATGAGGAAAGACACCAAGTGAAAATTCACCAACTGATTAAAAAAGTGATTGATTGTGCTGGATCACAAAATGAGAAAGGTTTGCATAGTGCTGATGGGAGTGGAAAATGCATCAGGAGTATCAAAGCAACAGATTTTGTTCTATGTCAAAAATCTAAATCCACTTTAATGAGGTGTCCAAATCTAATGTTCAATTAGGGCAAAATAGGAATAATAGCTGGGATGCAAAATATTCCATAAGTATTAGGTTCAGAAGCTATAGTTAAAAATCAAGGATAGTGAAAAATGAAGAGAGGGAAAGGGAGAAGGAGACTGGGTACAAGTCTGAAAGGAAAAAATCAGTTTTATAAAGGATCTTGTCTCTTCAACAAAAAGGATCAAAGTCTGCATCAGTACCACGTACTCTGCCTTCTTTGGAACAAAAGCATATTCTTTGTACATCAGATCTGTGGAGGAAAAAAGAGCCTCCATTTTATTTGTTTTCTTTCATGAGAGCCATAGTGGTCACTCCAGAAAATCAAAACTGAGAGAGGTTTAAATATTTCATCTGTGTAATGTGGATTAATGTGTTTTCTAGTTTTCACTTCTCTCATTGAGATTTAAAATTACCAAGGTGAAAAAAGCATTTTCTGTAGAAATTTTTGAGTATGAAAAACTTTAGTTTCATTGAAAAAAAAGTAAAATATGATCCCAAATTTTTTGCTAGACTTAAAGTTAACAATAAACTGTTTAACCTACTCTTTCAAAAGAGTGATTTCTTTGGTCTTCCTGAGAAGAAATGTCATCTAGATGATGCCTAAGGGACATTGTTTTCTTCTCTCAGGGGGAAGTAGCTAAGCCTCATTCTGTCTGAAAAACAATAGTAATTGTTCTAAAATAAGATTTTAAAAATTTTGATCTTTATTGGATTGCAAAACACTCAAAATCTCTTTAAAAATTACAAAAAAAAAAGACATGATTCTCATGCAGCAATTTCAGCTCAAAACAATTTCAGCTTCAAATGAAGAAGTGCTGGTAAGTCAGAGAAAGATAGTATGTATTTCAACTTTTACAAATTCTATTTAAAAGATTCTTCATTAGTATAATGAAGAGCAGCAATGTGTAACCTAGAAACGATTTTTGTGTTACCATGTTCAGGAGAAGTGCTGAATTTCTTCTATAGCCAAAAGAAAACTCTCCTTTTTTTTTTTGGATCTTCTGCTATTAAATTGGTTTTATAAATTGGCTTTCTACCAGTTCAAAACTGGAATAACATAGGTAATGAGTCTGTGTGTCCTCTGTGACCAAACAAGAAACCGACAAGCAAATAAAGAACTACCCATTTGTACTAATTCCATGGTGTGATATGAAAAGGAAGCAAAATGGAAGATATTATGTAGTGTTGTTCAATATCAATGCAATTTCAACATGTAAATGAGAGACAAATTGTGAAGGTCTACACTTTCATTAACCTGCAATGCAGATTCATCTCTCGCAGCAGCTCCACCCAATCAGACTTGAGGCAATATAGTTTCATAACGGAGGAAAAAAACCCACACCAAAACTAAACCCAAACATTATTTTGGATACTAAGACTTTGGAAACACCTTTACCCATTGTTAAAATGAAAGCTTTACATTGTTCAGGCAAAAAAGTTGAGTCTTGGGCAGTAAGACTAATTGTGAGTAGGTCAGTTTAGAAGGCCTGCTGATGGATCCGAGTCTTGATCAAGTATTCAAATGTGCTTGTACAAAATGCACACACAGTTCTGCTTCTATTATTACAAAATAATTAATGCTGATCTCCTTTCAAACTCAGGCTCAGAAAGAAAACAGAGAATATTTACACTGCTCTAAAAAAACCTTGTGAAACAGGAAATAATCTACATAGGATTTTAAGGGGTAGTTAAATAAAAGAAACTTATAAAGTTACATTTACTGTAATCATTATCTTGCTCCTCTCTAGCAAAAGACAATAAGGGAAAATAACAAAAAACAAAAAACAAAAAACAAAACAAAACAAAACAACAACCAAAAAAAATAGAAGTATTAAATACTTCTCAATGATATTGTGGTTCTTTGCTAATAAATGTGTTTTATTACACTTTTTCTATCTGTCTACTAATTATTTTGTCCCTTAAAACAACAGTAACACTAACATAATAAACATCCAGCATACAGTCTCTCTCCACAATAAAAGCTGCTTGACTTTTCTGAGTAAGCTTGCATGTAAATATTTAAAACATTCTTTTATTTTTTTTCCTCACTTTATTACCTATAGCAAACCTTCATTACAATTGAGATAGCTAACATACCTGAGACATTTTTAGAACATACTGGGGAAAAAAAAAAATCAGTTAGCAAAACCCAGAGATATAAACAAAGCTCAAAACTTCCACAGGCTCAAGTGAGTATTTTTTTTTATGAGATCAATGCCAATCCAACACATTCAAGAGAATCATAGAATCATTAAGGTTAGAAAATACCTCCAAGATCCTCAAGTCCAACCATCGGCTCAACACTACCATGACCACTAAACCATGTCCTGAAGTACCACGTCCACTTGTTTTTTTTAACACCTCCAGGGAGGGTGACTCCACCACCTCCCTGAGCAGTCTGTTCCAATGCCTCACCACTTTCAGTAAAGAAATTCTTCCTAAGATCCTAAAACTTCATACATTTGACCTCAGCCCAATGATCTAGCCTGTCCAGACCCCTCTCCAGAGCCTCCCAACCCTCAAGCAGATCAACACTCCCACTCAGTTTGGTGGCATAATTTGCCCACTCATTGAATCAAATGAAACATTTACTTTCACCTTAAGTAAAAGAAAATGGTCTCTCTTACATAGGAACTAAGCTGCTTCTTTGTGTTTGCACCTTATTACTTACTGATGTGGAAATATTAGATCCTACAATTCCATGGCCAGTCATCAGATTTTATTAAGTCAACTCTTTTGAAGAGTTCCTTTGGACTAGGACACTGCTAGACTAAAATAAACATTGAAAAAAGGCACATAAATCTCTTTTTAGATGCTGGATTTGAAAAAAAAAAAAAATATGTCTGAATGTTTTTATGCTCCTTTTAGGCATAATTAATATTATCAAAATTTCCTGTAACAAATAAACTAATTCAGTATTATGACTGGAACAGGTGTCCATTCGTTTAAATTATAAATGAAAAGGAAAAAAAAAACAAAACAACATGTCCAGTAGAATTCAAACCATTACTTCCAAGAAATGGTTAGGACACAAAGTAATATATGTCTTGCTATCTAGAAGCAACATTTAATTTAAAACCACTAGGTGTCAGCATATAAATATTCCTAAAGAGATTTATCTTCCAGAAAAGGTAGGTTACAATAAAAAAATATTCAAGCTCATAGATGATCGACTATGTCCATACAAAGTCATGGAAGAAAGCTGTAAACTTACGAGTTTACAGCTCATAAACCCAATGACAAATATTAGAATGACTGAGAAATATTTTTTCACATGATAAATGAGTCTTGAATGGAACCTTTTCATTTTTAATAAAATGCACTGAATATTCTAACTTACACAGACCTTTGTGTTTTGACTTCAAAATAAATGCTTTCCCAACAAAAACTTTTTGATATCAGTAGGTGGCCTTGTCTTGAGATACACAGATTTCTCATGCTGGCACATTTGCTGAGCTGCTTAGTCCTTGCACTGGAGTTATTCAGTAGAAATCCAGTTATTCTGTAGTAGATTTCTGTTGTCACCGAGACCCTAATGTGGCCCCCCAGCCATGATGACATAGCCTACTGGGAGCATGGAAATAAGGGGCAAATTTAACTAATTTATCTTACTAACGATCTGTTATTAAAGTAGACCTAATAATGCAAAGAGCAGGATGCTCAAGGTGGGTAGTAGTGCTTTAACAAGCACACTGAAATGACGGTGTACTTCAGTCACTGTGGACTGGTGCCATTGTGATGCTTCTTCTTTAGGTGCAAGGAGGGGTTCATGTGTCTGACAGGGATATGTGACCAAAACTGGTTAGCTCATCCCCATCTCTTTTGGCTATTGACAGACTGCTGGCATGTCACCTCATATAATTCACTTAAGGCTCTTTGTTATGTTATTGTTCTAATAAGTAGTGACATTTCCTTGAATTTACACAATGCTGTTTATTGGATATACTGTAACTGTCTATTGAAAAACATAGATAGCCCTTAAAGAATTCAGAAAGCATCAGAAGTGTTTTGATAGGTCTTCAGCTATGATTAATGAAATATCCAAGTGACACACTAGCATAAGAGTGACATAGATTTAATAGTCATGACTGTATAGAGCCATAAAGATTGTACAGTCATGTTAAAAGCATTGGATGTTTATTTTGCTTTAACCATTTCCTGCATAACTGCCCAGACTATGTGACTAATCATAGTGAAGATATTCTAAATAAAACCAGTGTGATCTATGCTACAGTTTAGCATAAATTTCTCCATTTTTGTCAAAGTATAGAAGATTCTTTTAGGCAAGGAACAGCATAGTGATTGATGTGAAAATAGTTGAAATAAACTCCAAATAAAGTGCAGCTCTTTGATTTAATCAACTTCCACAAGTTAAGGATGTAAACTAGGCTGTCTCCAAAGCTGAAGTGGTAGAGAAAGACACAGAGAAAGACAGGCAGAGAAAGACAGTGTAAAAGTACATGTGACTCTGACAGATGAAGAACAAAATCAGAAAACAGCTTACACATCTGGCAACTTGAAATGGAAATTAGACAGAAAATCCCACCAACTTTTCCCACCAACTACTCATTAGTGTTGTGCCCCTTAAGTAAGCTACTGTACATATGTATAGTAAATTCAACAGTATAAGAGAGAGGTGTTTGGCCCTCTGTCCCCAGGACATCAGACTGTCCTGCTGTCCTCAGCCTTAAGAACTAGTCCAGAAGAGTTCCCTTACAGAGTGAAGCCATGTCAATAGCATTGATATTACAGACCCACAGAGAAACTTTTAAAAAGACAATTCAACTTGTCAGGTAATAAATTAGCTTTTTGTTTCCTAAAATTGTCTTCATAGTTCCCCACACTTAGACCCAAGCAAACATAGAATTTTTTTTTTTTTTTTTTTTTCCACAGAGGAGAAATGTTTACAAATACAAACTATAGAAGTATTTTCCTAAAGAAAGATCTTGACTTTCTTTCTGAATTATAATGCTGTGCAAGAAGTCTAAGTAGCTGTTCTGAAAAAGTTCACGTTAGCAACAAATTAAGCCTACAACAACACAATGGTTCTGAAGAACTTAGTGGAAAGATCTTCTGACCCAGAGACTGCTGACTTCTAAAGGCAGCTGTTGGCATCGTGTATTATATATTTCAATGAAGTATGAGAGAGGGGTAGTTTTCCTGTCTTGCATCTTTCAGCACAGCACCAAAATGGATGAGAACATTTACAAGATTCTCCGGTTCTTTCAAGGTAAAAGTAGAGAGCTCATTTAACATCTATCTTAAGAACGACAGCACCTGAAGAGCTATGAGGCTTGTAGCATAATACTCTACAAGTGAGAGGTGAGAGGAGCCTCCCACCTTGTTTGGGAGCTGCCTCACAGCCCAGCCCCTCCTCTGGGCACCGGCCTCACCACACTGCCCCACCGCTTGACCTGCCCTGACCTGCTGTGGCAGCACCCTACCTGGAAACGGCCGGGCTCTGCCCCACTGGGCCCCGGGGCCACTGCACTCAGCTCTTCGGACCATGGGAAGCCAGGGAGGGGAGCAGAGGGAAAGGGAGGGGAGGGGAGGTGGAGAAGAGGGGTAGGATGCGGGTATGGAGGGGAGAGAAGAGAGAGGGAGGGAAGGGCCCAGACCTACAGGCCTGCAGCTACCCACCAGCCTGTGCTGACCCCTGACACCCAGTAAGCAATAAAACTAATAGGCAAATATTTGATCAGAGCAGCTGGAGCTAGTCGCATTTTGCAGGATACATGCAAGACAAAACAGTGTCATCACTGCTGTGTCATTAGATGCATGTCTTGTTTCCATCACTAGAACATAGGCTGCAGCATCTATCATAGCAGTTTACCTGTATTCAAGGAAGATAAACTTGTTTATAGAAACTTGGAGTAATGAGAACAGTACAAATGGAGGACAACACATATCCTCCAGAAACCTAGCACATTTGGAGGTAGCTGCCTAGAAAGCTTGGGATGCAGGTGCCTCTCTTCCCTCCCATCCACTGAGCATCTCACTGCCTTTCTGTCATCTCTTGTCATTGCTCAGCTCCTGGGCAGGGAGTCAGGAGTGCAGGTGGTGCTGGCTGAAGAAGGCAATCTCTTCTGCTGAGGGGTGAGGGCTGCTGCTGTCCCCTCCGTGTCCTCTGGAAAACTCAGTCAAGAGAAGGAGATAGGTGACAGCAGCTTGAATGATGTACAGTCTGAGCACAGCACTGACGGTATGAGTGTGTTATTCAAACAATCAGGTGAGTCTGGCAGGGATATTTTTAGCTCAAATTATTTTACAAGCTAAGTCTTCAGAGCTTCAGAACCTGAAGTGATTCTGCTTCTTAAATACCAAGTAGCTTCACACTGATAGAGTTATGTCTTAATTTATTTAAAAAAAAAAAAAAAAAGAAAAAGAAAAAAAAAATCATGCAATACATGCTAACATTCTGCATTGGTAATTACATTTCCTTAGAATGGTCACATTGTCCCTTACCAAAGACTATACTTCAAGATTACTTAAGGGTTACTATTGATTCACAGAACTATTACCTTTTATGTCTGAAGTGTGTTAGTCTGACTGTTCAACAGGTCCTCTGTTGAACTCTGCTCTTTCTGGACTAGGTCTGGACTGAGAAATCTCCAAACTGCCAGTCTCCTCAACTGTGCCATTAAAACAGTGACAAAAAATGCACTTGACATAAAAATCCCCAGCATCTAAGTAGCTGTGGGCACTAGCCAGGTGTCCTGTGGGAGGAATTAGACTGAATTCTCCCACCAATAATCAGATATAGTGCTGACCTTTAAGTGCAGTGCCAGCCATATCCTTTTCCTTATTTATCAGTCCACAGGAAGTGAGAAGAGAACTGTTTGCTGTAGGCAACTGTTCTTTTCTTCTGGTGGATAAAAATGTCAGACGATGTCTGAGTGGCTTTGGACACCATTCAATGTCACTATTATTTTGGTGACTAACAAAAGCTGCTAGTGCATCTATAAACACGATGCAGTAGCCCTCTAGAGGCTAATATAGCAATAAGTAGCCAATAGCTAATAGCCAGTTATATGAAAATGTCCCCACACTGACAGCTTTAATCAGTGAGTACTCCTGGTTAAAAATAAAAATAAAAAAAAGCAAACACCTGATGCTGTTGACAAAGTAGCACTGGCCCTATCTTCCAAGAAGTTAAAAAACTACCTCAAGGAAATTCTAAAATTGGCTGCCTGTTATCCACCAATGAACTAACCCAGGAGAATGCAAGATCTGTGCCCAAGCTATGAGTACTGGCTTTTTAATTCAGGAGATCTCTTCAGGAGACATGTGTGAGGTTAATAAATCTGCCTCTTTCTGGGATGCTGTGTGGTGGCTGTAATTCTTCCTCTAGCACACTTTATAAAATTGGTGCCCATTTGTATTGTGAGCCCTCACAACAATAGCATGAGCCCTTTGGATCAAATCCTGGATAACTGTAATTTTCTCTTAGCAGGGTTGCAAGCAAACTGTCTGCCACAAGCAGCTGCTTTAGAATGCATAATTACACCTGCCTGCCGTAGCCCACATTGCCTGTGTAAGATGGAGGATTTTAAACTTGATTATGGTCATTATTATTATTTGTTTTATCATTATTTTATAAAAATGAAGAGTGAAATATATTTGATATGTCTTTCTTGAGCCTTATCTTGATGTGTAGCTGAGACAGCCTACACCTGCTGCTACAAATATTTTTATTGAATTAATTTCTGTCTAATCTGAATTCATTTCTATCTATAAGCCTGTTTAGATACTATCCTGAAAACATATCTCTAAGTATAACACTGTTGGAGTAATATGAATCTCTTCCATGTCACTTACTAACTCTTGGTTTGGATCTGTGTCCCTTCCCTCTCCTGTTTCACTTGAATTTTAAGAATATAAATGCAGTGTTTATATTTTACATTTACTGTTTTTACATTATACAAAATGTGAGCTCCCCATAAATATTATGATCAATTATATATACAGCTACTTGAAGAGGAAGAAGTTAATTTTCCAAAGGAAACTGAAAATGATAGGAATTTAATAGCAAAGAAATAAATTTAAAAGTCTTCATATATTATTTCACCTCAGGAAAATATAGATACCTCTGAATTTTTAAAGCTCAGTTTCAAACCTGATACAGCAACATAAGCAAGCAGTCCATAATAAATGAAATAAAGGGAGACAAGGAACTGAGAGATCTTTTCCCTTTTAGTGCTTGCCAGAAAGAACAAATACTTTAATTTCAAAGCTGGGAGCTTGCTTACTGATTTTTAGCAGTGCAGGCTTATACACTACAACAAAGGTATCCAGTAAAAAATGCTTCTCCAAAACTCAAATTCATAGCAGGTTATGACAAGCTACTCAAACCCCAAAGTTTGGTGTATTTTTTTATTTTTTTTAAGAAACAGTCACCCAGCAACAATATATTTGGAGGCTTAAGAAACAGTTATCAGATAAATTGAAAGTATATATAAAAACAGTTGCTTTCTTCTAAGTATCTCTCCAAGGAAATAAAGAAAAAAAAAAAAAACAAAAACACATGATAATTGTCAATAAAATCTCACTAGTAGCATAGAGTAACCATAGTGAAGAAACCTGCAATAATATAGCACAGAAGAAAAATACTATGACATTGCTGTCATAATTAGAGATGATTGAAGAGATTAATGTGTTTTTCCCAAGAACATCAGTTTAAATTTTAAAGCAAATTTCATGTCACATTATAATGTTTTTCTGTGACAATTTTTTTTTTCCATTTTTCTTTTTTTTTAAATTTGTTTTCCTTGAAACATCAAACTTATTTGGCTGAAATAGTGCATATAAGCCTACTCAAATATACTTAATAATTTGAAAAAAGAAAAATATTTTATGTAATATGATAGTGTGTCCCCTATGATGGGTGACTGTACACGTACAAAAAATACAAACAGTGCCTCACAATTTAAAATTCAATTCTACTGTTAAGGTCCACAAAGCTCTAATTTCTGCCACATGCCTCAGTAGATGAAGCCTTCAGATGATTATGTACTACTTTTTTTATGGTCCCAAATTTTCTTATTAAATGAGAGTTCAACCAACAGCATGCGGAGCCATAGTTAGATGCTTTTGCACTTGAGTCAGTCACACACACACACACACACTTGGCCTTTTCCTCCTCCTCTTTTGGGCAATATGCTACAGGGCTGCTACAACCTTCCTTGCTTTCTTACTTGCTTCCTTCCAGCTGACAACCTGTATCACGCCCAGCACTCACCATCCACAACTATAAAACTTAGACTTATTTATTTTTATTTTGTGCTCCTTCTGTTTCTCTTTGCTATAGTTTTGGTTTTATCCAAGCTGAACCAAATTACCTATTCATGTTAGACAGAAAGTATCCACTACAATTAGTTTTCCATCAGGAAATATAGGGTTTAAGAAACTGAAACAGGTAAATATTGGAATTTCCTATTAGGTTAAAATTTCTACTTTTTATTTCCTTTAACCTAAGGAAAAAAAAAAAAAAAAGACAAACCCATCAGTTTTGCCAGACATCTGTAAGAATGCAGCTCATTTGCTTATATCTAATTTTGTCATCCCGTCTTCTGTTCCAGTAATTTGTGTCTCAGGAATCTCAGTCTCCATTTGCAAAGAGTCCAGTGCAATATCATCCCCAAACCCACATGGAATCTCTTGGAGTTAATGTAGTATAAATGTTTATTCATAATCAAAGAAACACTTTTGAAGCAAGCACTTTTTGAAACAAATGATGTTTCTGTTCTGATTATCTGCCATGAAGTATTCACAGGGCACTCAAAAAGGAGAAATATTTCCTAATTAAAATTAAGAAAAGAGGTTTGTGCTTTCACTCCAGGCAATTAAATTTAACATTTGCATGCACATAATTCCATGGGAAGCAAAACCCAGGAAGTGACTGTTTGAGTATCTATTAATTAAAAAGTCCAACACTTCACTGGTTATACTCACTGGCCTTTTATAGAATCTCTGTAGGTTAATAATTGAATTGAAGTGTGCATAAAACAATACCAGTGAAGGGCTGCTTAGAAATAACCGATCTGTATTCATAGTAATCAGCTGATTTTTTTTTTTTTTCTCCATTAATAAAGATGTATAGTCTAAAGGGGTTTATGATTCCAGAATACAAAAATTCAAAAAATGTCAGATCAACTGTCCTGGTTAGAAGGCAGAATTGTGTCCCACCTCCCTTATCCCTCAGTTTCCCAGATAGAGAGGTAAATAAGGAAGGCAGGGGTAATGAAAACCTTGCACCCAACTGAAAATTAACAAAATGAAATATATTATTTAACAGGGAACAGAAAGGAAGAAGGGAAGGGGTTTAACAGGGTACAGAAAGGAAGAAGGGTAGGGGTTTAACAGGGAAGGGGGGTTGTAGGAACAGCAAGGCAAGGAAGATTAAACTTCCAAATATACAAAACCCAAATGCTGTGCTGAGGCTCCCCGGTGCTGGATCTCGCTGGATTGAGATGGATTGAAGCTGGATGCACAATCCTCGGACGTGGATGGAGGCAGGGAAGAGTCTGTAGATCAGGCCCAGGTCTCCAAGATGGCCATGGCCACGTGTAGCACAGGGAGCAGCAGAGCAGCATGTGCCCAGGTAGAAGGTCAAAGGAGCAAGAGGAAGAAGAGCAAGAGGAAGAGGCGTGCCTTTCTCACCCCTTTTATAGACCTTGGCAGGAAGTCCCGAAGACAGGAAAAAGGGGAGTGGGAATAGGACAGGTGTACGCCCCTTTCATTCAGGCTTGTACCTGGTTTAGGGTTTCAGATCTCCACCCACCAGGGTCAGCAGGTTTTAAACCATTACATCAACCAAGTACCCATCATGTGCACACAGTGACAGCAGGATTTGGTGACCTTTGTGGTGTGTTTTTTGGTTTGAGTTTTTTTTTGTGATTGCTAGCCTAAATAATGAACCAAAACCAGAAACCATTAGAAATACATAGAAAGTGTTTATGTTTTGAAAAATTCTCTTGTAAAAGAAAATAGAAAACTGTCAGAGATAACACTGTTATCTGCTAGTCAATCTGCAGTTATCTTCAGATAGAAAACAAGTCCAACTAAACCCTATGAAACTACAGAGTGCAGAGCCAATGATCCATTAGTGTAGCTGGATCAATATAAAGGAAAAGAAACATGGGCTTCATTTCACTCCAGCACTCTTGAAGATGACCTGCTGAAGATTTATCAGTTTTATATAGGAGGATTTCCCCTTCTCCTTCCCTTTATATTCTCAAAGGTTGTACAAAGTGAAATATAGCAAAAAGTCTAGAGGAAAGAAAGCACCATTTGAAGACACTAGGCCATTCTTGCTTCTGGTTTCTGTCAATAAAAGGAAACTAATCAAGGGCTGATTTGTAAGGCCATGGTCTTCTTAAATGTGTACTTTCAAAATATGACAAAGCTTTATGCTTTTTATAGTACTGCAATGCTCCTCCACAGTGCTGCAGATTTTAAAGAGGATGTTTTCTAGAAGTTTACTTACTGCTTAAACTTATTAGGGAGCATTTTATGTTAATTTTACACTGGTGCTATAGAATTAATCATACTACATTCAGCACACACAAAACAAACCCATGCTATCTTGAACATTAGGTGAAATAAGGAAGGACTAATGATGGAGTTAAAGTGAAAAGTACAAAAAATACTGACAAATGAGAAGTGTGGAGGGAAAAATGGCAGGCAGAATAGAGAGACAGAATGAGAAAGTCATGATGGAAGGAGGTGGGTGCCATTAAAGTGAATGCAAGATAAATGGAATGGCTAGAAGCAGACAGAAAAAAAAAAGCCAGGAGAGGTTTGGCTGATTCAGGTGTGATAGTCTTGAAAGATTCTGAACTGTCACAACACTTCTTCAAAGGGATTTTTTTTTTTTAAATAAATCAAAGCACTGACTAACTGTGTGTATGTCATTATAAGAAGATGAAAAAAAAAAAAAAAAAAAAAAAATCACGTTTGAAAGGACTACCTTTCAAGTTACTCTAACCAGACTGATCTAAACCCTTCAGAAATAAGCTTTCAGGGACTAGAAAACACATTTTTATTTCTGTCTCAAAAATTAAAACTAAATACAACATTCTAACCTCATTTAGAATCAGTTTGGATGTGATTATCATTATATTAATGGTTATAAATACCTTTGCTACAGCTTTACACTATACTGCGCCTTTGGTGTTTGTCATATATGTTCGTGTCCGATGGTAGCATACACACTCCCTGCCTAGCTATCCAAGCTGTAAGAATATAATGGAAAATGTGCTGTCTATTACCACTTGCTCCTGGGAGAAAAATGCTGTATGTCTTAACCACTGCACGTATACAAAAAGCAACATAACCCAATTATACATAAATATACATACATGCATACCTGCATGCATACATTTCTTTAAGAGCATGTCCAAAGGCTAAACTCTCTTACTCCTGTTGTAGCTTTGTGACTGGGCTGTTCCTCCAATTTGTGATTCTGTGTAAATCTTCTCCACTGTTTACCCCTTTTTACTGAAAAAAAAAAAAAAAGAAAAAAAAAAAAAAAGTTAACAAAACCAGAAGCTCCACACTAAAACTTATCAGCCTCCTTGTTTACAAGAGCTAGCATTTTCAAAGATACCATAAAGCTCTACCTTTTTCAAAGATAACATAAAGGTTTAACTCTACCTGACCCTGTGTGTGTGGTAAAGGGGATAGAGTTTTGCCTCCTTTAAAGAGTTCTGCCAATTCCGCACTAAAATATCTTTTCTGGACACTGATCATTTACCATATATACAGAAAATGAGGGGTGAGAGAATAACTACTGTTACTTCTTTTTCTTTAATTTTAATCTTGGTTACACTAAAACATAACTGGAGCCTAACTGTCAATATTTTTTTTTTACTGGCACTCAAACATAACCCTTGCTTTCTCATGGAAATGAAAAACCTGCTTTTTAGGGTAACATCCCACATAAAAATATCTGTATCATCTAAAGACTGCAGCATTGCTCTTCTTTATAGTTTCCTTGGCCAATTGGTATGTAGAGAATAACAATCATGAGGAGGAGTTATTGTGTAACTATTACTATCATCTATGCTTCAAGTTCTTTTTTGACCATTCCTCAAGTCATTACATTCTGTTTGTTATTTCTTTCTTTTTATTGATAACATTCCACTTGAGCAACATTTAGCAAGGTGGTCCAGATTTCACTTGGGGTTTCTTTGTTGTTGTAGTTTGGGGGTTTGATTGATTGTTTGTTTGTTTGTTTCATTATTATATCTGTGACACCCAACAATTCTAGGCGACACCTCTACCTGAAAAATTTTGAAGGGAATTTTGAGATTTTTTTTTTTTTAAAAAAAAGGAGACTATCTATGATATCAAATAGGGAGCACATTATTTAAATTCAATCAGCCTGGCAAGGATAAAAAGCACTATCAGGCTTATGGTACCATAAACAGAGCAAAGATTTAAGTCAATTTAGACTAACAGTGCTCAAAAGTTTTACTAATTAACATTTACAGGGACAGCAAACTGTGGCTGCCATTCTCTGTTCAGGGGGGAAAAAAAAATTCAACATGTTTCAAGGTATCATTAAACAGCACATGACATCTTGCTAGGCCTGCAGCAAAATAAGCAACAACATGTTTTAAGTACTTCTCTCCGATTTCTGGGTTCAGGAGTTTTTAGACATCAAAGAGCTGCACAAAATTGAAGGTGGTAATGTGAAAGAAGATGTATGTTAGTACTTAATTATGTTCAATTGATTAGAAAGAAGTAAGCTCTTGATTGGAAGCACATTAAGCTCTGTCTGTACAGCATACAAGCCAGTTTGTGAGCGAATCTAACTTGTT